>NC_141879.1:15166515-15318030 GCF_056163025.1 Triticum urartu
TATGTGGGTGAAATGATGATACCATGCCAAGTTTCAACTTTTTCAGAGTTCATTTGTAGTGCTTTTCAATTTCCAGGTCATTTAGTTCTCAAAACAAATCATTGAATGCATGAAAAATATCAAATGAAGGCAAAAATGGTTGAAAGTTGATGGCGTCGCTTTGAATGGTGCATACTGAATGCACAAAAAGTCTGGAGTTGTAATAAGTTTAAAAAACTGAAATGCATTTGTACCAGATGAGTTTAATTTCGTCAGAAACCTGAATACTTCGAAAGAGATTGTCCAGTTTGTAAACGAAGTGCATCCAGTTTTTGCCATAACCCTCTCTACTTTTTTGAACAATCTATGTGGGTGAAATGATGATACCATGCCAAGTTTCAACTTTTTCAGAGTTCATTTGTAGTGCTTTTCAATTTCCAGGTCATTTAGTTCTCAAAACAAATCATTGAATGCATGAAAAATAGCAAATGAAGGCAGAAATGGTTGAAAGTTGATGGCGTCGCTTTGAATGGTGCATACCGAGTGCACAAAAAGTCGGGAGTTGTAATAAGTTTAAAAAAGTGAAATGCCATTGTAACAGATGAGTTTAATCTCGTCAGAAACCTGAATACTTCGAAAGAGATTGTCCAGTTTGTAAACAAAGTGCATCCAGTTTTTGCCGTAACCCTCTCTACTTTTTTAAACAATCTATGTGGGTGAAATGATGATACCATGCCAAGTTTCAACTTTTTCAGAGTTCATTTGTAGTGCTTTGCCATTTCCAGGTCATTTAGTTCTGAAAACAAATCATTGAATGCATGAAAAATAGCAAATGAAGGCAGAAATGGTTGAAAGTTGATGGCGTCGCTTTGAATGGTGCATACCGAATGCACAAAAAGTCGGGAGTTGTAATAAGTTTAAAAAAGTGAAATGCCTTTGTAACAGATGAGTTTAATCTCGTCAGAAACCTGAATACTTCGAAAGAGATTGGCCAGTTTGTAAACGAAGTGCATCCAGTTTTTGCCGTAACCCTCTCTACTTTTTTGAACAATCTATGTGGGTGAAATGATGATACCATGCCAAGTTTCAACTTTTTCAGAGTTCATTTGTAGTGCTTTTCAATTTCCAGGTCATTTAGTTCTCAAAACAAATCATTGAATGCATGAAAAATATCAAATGAAGGCAGAAATGGTTGAAAGTTGATGGCGTCGCTTTGAATGGTGCATACTGAATGCACAAAAAGTATGGAGTTGTAATAAGTTAAAAAAAATGAAATGCATTTGTAACAGATGAGTTTAATTTCGTCAGAAACCTGAATACTTCGAAAGAGATTGTCAAGTTTGTAAACGAAGTGCATCCAGTTTTTGCCGTAACCCTCTCTACTTTTTTGAACAATCTATGTGGGTGAAATGATGATACCATGCCAAGTTTCAACTTTTTCAGAGTTCATTTGTAGTGCTTTTCAATTTCCAGGTCATTTAGTTCTCAAAACAAATCATTGAATGCATGAAAAATAGCAAATGAAGGCAGAAACGGTCGAAAGTTGATGGCGTCGCTTTGAATGGTGCATAGTGAATGCACAAAAAGTCTGGAGTTGTAATAAGTTTAAAAAAATGAAATGCCTTTGTAACAGATGAGTTTAATTTCGTCAGAAACTTGAATACTTCGAAAGAGATTGTCCAGTTTGTAAACGAAGTGCATCCAGTTTTTGCCGTAACCCTCTCTACTTTTTTAAACAATCTATGTGGGTGAAATGCTGATACCATGCCAAGTTTCAACTTTTTCAGAGTTCATTTGTAGTGCTTTTCAATTTCCAGGTCATTTAGTTCTCAAAACAAATCATTGAATGCATGAAAAATAGCAAATGAAGGCAGAAATGGTTGAAAGTTGATGGCGTCGCTTTGAATGGTGCATACCGAATGCACAAAAAGTCTGGACTTGTAATAAGTTTAAAAAAATGAAATGCCTTTGTAACAGATGAGTTTAATTTCGTCAGAAACCTGAATACTTCGAAAGAGATTGTCCTGTTTGTAAACGAAGTGCATCCAGTTTTTGCCGTAACCCTCTCTACTTTTTTGAACAATCTATGTGGGTGAAATGATGATACCATGCCAAGTTTCAACTTTTTCAGAGTTCATTTGTAGTGCTTTTGAATTTCCAGGTCATTTAGTTCTCAAAACAAATCATTGAATGCATGAAAAATATCAAATGAAGGCAGAAATGGTTGAAAGTTGATGGCGTCGCTTTGAATGGTGCATACCGAATGCACAAAAAGTCTGGAGTTGTAATAAGTTTAAAAAAATGAAATGCCTTTGTAACAGATGAGTTTAATTTCATCAGAAACCTGAATACTTCGAAAGAGATTGGCCAGTTTGTAAACGAAGTGCATCCAGTTTTTGCCGTAACCCTCTCTACTTTTTTGAACAATCTATGTGGGTGAAATGATGATACCATGCCAAGTTTCAACTTTTTCAGAGTTCATTTGTAGTGCTTTTCAATTTCCAGCTCATTTCGTTCTCAAAAAAAATCATTGAATGCATGAAAAATAGCAAATGAAGGCAGAAATGGTTGAAAGATGATGGCGTCGCTTTGAATGGTGCATACCGAATGCACAAAAAGTCTGGAGTTGTAATAAGTTTAAAAAAATGAAATGCCTTTGTAACAGATGAGTTTAATTTCGTTAGAAACCTGAATACTTCGAAAGAGATTGTCCAGTTTGTAAACGAAGTGCATCCGGTTTTTGCCGTCACCCTCTCTACTTTTTTGAACAATCTATGTGGGTGAAATGATGATACCATGCCAAGTTTCAACTTTTTCAGATTTCGTTTGTAGTGCTTTTCAATTTCCAGGTCATTTAGTTCTCAAAACAAATCATTGAATGCATGAAAAATAGCAAATGAAGGAAGAAATGGTTGAAAGTTGATGGCGTCGCTTTGAATGGTGCATACTGAATGCACAAAAAGTCTGGAGTTGTAATAAGTTTAAAAAAATGAAATGCATTTGTAACAGATGAGTTTAATTTCGTCAGAAACCTGAATACTTCGAAAGAGATTGTCCAGTTTGTAAACGAAGTGCATCCAGTTTTTGCCGTAACCCTCTCTACTTTTTTGAACAATCTATGTGGGTGAAATGATGATACCATGCCAAGTTTCAACTTTTTCAGAGTTCATTTGTAGTGCTTTTCAATTTCCAGGTCATTTAGTTCTCAAAACAAATCATTGAATGCATGAAAAATAGCAAATGAAGGCAGAAATGGTTGAAAGTTGATGGCGTCGCTTTGAATGGTGCATACCGAATGCACAAAAAGTCTGGAGTTGTAATAAGTTTAAAAAAATGAAATGCCTTTGTAACAGATGAGTTTAATTTCATCAGAAACCTGAATACTTCGAAAGAGATTGTCCAGTTTGTAAACGAAGTGCATCCAGTTTTTGCCGTAACCCTCTCTACTTTTTTGAACAATCTATGTGGGTGAAATGATGATACCATGCCAAGTTTCAACTTTTTCAGAGTTCATTTGTAGTTCTTTTCAATTTCCAGCTCATTTCGTTCTCAAAACAAATCATTGAATGCATGAAAAATAGCAAATGAAGGCAGAAATGGTTGAAAGATGATGGCGTCGCTTTGAATGGTGCATACCGAATGCACAAAAAGTCTGGAGTTGAAATAAGTTTAAAAAAATGAAATGCCTTTGTAACAGATGAGTTTAATTTCGTCTGAAACCTGAATACTTCGAAAGAGATTGTCCAGTTTGTAAACGAAGTGCATCCGGTTTTTGCCGTAACCCTCTCTACTTTTTTGAACAATCTATGTGGGTGAAATGATGATACCATGCCAAGTTTCAACTTTTTCAGATTTCATTTGTAGTGCTTTTCAATTTCCAGCTCATTTCGTTCTCAAAACAAATCATTGAATGCATGAAAAATAGCAAATGAAGGAAGAAATGGTTGAAAGTTGATGGCGTCGCTTTGAATGGTGCATACTGAATGCACAAAAAGTCTGGAGTTGTAATAAGTTTAAAAAAATGAAATGCATTTGTAACAGATGAGTTTAATTTCGTCAGAAACCTGAATACTTCGAAAGAGATTGTCCAGTTTGTAAACGAAGTGCATCCAGTTTTTGCCGTAACCCTCTCTACTTTTTTGAACAATCTATGTGGGTGAAATGATGATACCATGCCAAGTTTCAACTTTTTCAGAGTTCATTTGTAGTGCTTTTCAATTTCCAGGTCATTTAGTTCTCAAAACAAATCATTGAATGCATGAAAAATAGCAAATGAAGGCAGAAATGGTTGAAAGTTGATGGCGTCGCTTTGAATGGTGCATACCGAATGCACAAAAAGTCTGGAGTTGTAATAAGTTTAAAAAAATGAAATGCCTTTGTAACCGATGAGTTTAATTTCGTCAGAAACCTGAATACTTCGAAAGAGATTGTCCAGTTTGTAAACGAAGTGCATCCAGTTTTTGCCGTAACCCTCTCTACTTTTTTGAACAACCTATGTGGGTGAAATGATGATACCATGCCAAGTTTCAACTTTTTCAGAGTTCATTTGTAGTACTTTACAATTTCCAGGTCATTTAGTTCTCAAAACAAATCATTGAATGCATGAAAAATAGCAAATGAAGGCAGAAACGGTTGAAAGTTGATGGCGTCGCTTTGAATGGTGCATAGTGAATGCACAAAAAGTCTGGAGTTGTAATAAGTTTAAAAAAATGAAATGCCTTTGTAACAAATGAGTTTAATTTCGTCAGAAACTTGAATACTTCGAAAGAGATTGTCCAGTTTGTAAACGAAGTGCATCCAGTTTTTGCCGTAACCCTCTCTACTTTTTTAAACAATCTATGTGGGTGAAATGCTGATACCATGCCAAGTTTCAACTTTTTCAGAGTTCATTTGTAGTGCTTTTCAATTTCCAGGTCATTTAGTTCTCAAAACAAATCATTGAATGCATGAAAAATAGCAAATGAAGGCAGAAATGGTTGAAAGTTGATGGCGTCGCTTTGAATGGTGCATACCGAATGCACAAAAAGTCTGGAGTTGTAATAAGTTTAAAAAAATGAAATGCCTTTGTAACAGATGAGTTTAATTTCGTCAGAAACCTGAATACTTCGAAAGAGATTGTCCAGTTTGTAAACGAAGTGCTTCCAGTTTTTGCCGTAACCCTCTCTACTTTTTTGAACAATCTATGTGGGTGAAATGATGATACCATGCCAAGTTTCAACTTTTTCAGAGTTCATTTGTAGTGCTTTTCAATTTCCAGGTCATTTAGTTCTCAAAACAAATCATTGAATGCATGAAAAATATCAAATGAAGGCAGAAATGGTTGAAAGTTGATGGCGTCGCTTTGAATGGTGCATACCGAATGCACAAAAAGTCTGGAGTTGTAATAAGTTTAAAAAAATGAAATGCCTTTGTAACAGATGAGTTTAATTTCATCAGAAACCTGAATACTTCGAAAGAGATTGTCCAGTTTGTAAACGAAGTGCATCCAGTTTTTGCCGTAACCCTCTCTACTTTTTTGAACAATCTATGTGGGTGAAATGATGATACCATGCCAAGTTTCAACTTTTTCAGAGTTCATTTGTAGTGCTTTTCAATTTCCAGGTCATTTAGTTCTCAAAACAAATCATTGAATGCATGAAAAATAGCAAATGAAGGCAGAAATGGTTGAAAGTTGATGGCGTCGCTTTGAATGGTGCATACCGAATGCACAAAAAGTCTGGAGTTGTAATAAGTTTAAAAAAATGAAATGCATTTGTAACAGATGAGTTTAATTTCGTCAGAAACCTGAATACTTCGAAAGAGATTGTCCATTTTGTAAACGAAGTGCATCCAGTTTTTGCCGTAACCCTTTCTACTTTTTTGAACAATCTATGTGGGTGAAATGATGATACCATGCCAAGTTTCAACTTTTTCAGAGTTCATTTGTAGTTCTTTTCAATTTCCAGCTCATTTCGTTCTCAAAACAAATCATTGAATGCATGAAAAATAGCAAATGAAGGCAGAAATGGTTGAAAGATGATGGCGTCGCTTTGAATGGTGCATACCGAATGCACAAAAAGTCTGGAGTTGAAATAAGTTTAAAAAAATGAAATGCCTTTGTAACAGATGAGTTTAATTTCGTCTGAAACCTGAATACTTCGAAAGAGATTGTCCAGTTTGTAAACGAAGTGCATCCGGTTTTTGCCGTAACCCTCTCTACTTTTTTGAACAATCTATGTGGGTGAAATGATGATACCATGCCAAGTTTCAACTTTTTCAGATTTCATTTGTAGTGCTTTTCAATTTCCAGCTCATTTCGTTCTCAAAACAAATCATTGAATGCATGAAAAATAGCAAATGAAGGAAGAAATGGTTGAAAGTTGATGGCGTCGCTTTGAATGGTGCATACTGAATGCACAAAAAGTCTGGAGTTGTAATAAGTTTAAAAAAATGAAATGCATTTGTAACAGATGAGTTTAATTTCGTCAGAAACCTGAATACTTCGAAAGAGATTGTCCAGTTTGTAAACGAAGTGCATCCAGTTTTTGCCGTAACCCTCTCTACTTTTTTGAACAATCTATGTGGGTGAAATGATGATACCATGCCAAGTTTCAACTTTTTCAGAGTTCATTTGTAGTGCTTTTCAATTTCCAGGTCATTTAGTTCTCAAAACAAATCATTGAATGCATGAAAAATAGCAAATGAAGGCAGAAATGGTTGAAAGTTGATGGCGTCGCTTTGAATGGTGCATACCGAATGCACAAAAAGTCTGGAGTTGTAATAAGTTTAAAAAAATGAAATGCCTTTGTAACAGATGAGTTTAATTTCGTCAGAAACCTGAATACTTCGAAAGAGATTGTCCAGTTTGTAAATGAAGTGCATCCAGTTTTTGCCGTAACCCTCTCTACTTTTTTGAACAACCTATGTGGGTGAAATGATGATACCATGCCAAGTTTCAACTTTTTCAGAGTTCATTTGTAGTACTTTTCAATTTCCAGGTCATTTAGTTCTCAAAACAAATCATTGAATGCATGAAAAATAGCAAATGAAGGCACAAACGGTTGAAAGTTGATGGCGTCGCTTTGAATGGTGCATAGTGAATGCACAAAAAGTCTGGAGTTGTAATAAGTTTAAAAAAATGAAATGCCTTTGTAACAAATGAGTTTAATTTCGTCAGAAACTTGAATACTTCGAAAGAGATTGTCCAGTTTGTAAACGAAGTGCATCCAGTTTTTGCCGTAACCCTCTCTACTTTTTTAAACAATCTATGTGGGTGAAATGCTGATACCATGCCAAGTTTCAACTTTTTCAGAGTTCATTTGTAGTGCTTTTCAATTTCCAGGTCATTTAGTTCTCAAAACAAATCATTGAATGCATGAAAAATAGCAAATGAAGGCAGAAATGGTTGAAAGTTGATGGCGTCGCTTTGAATGGTGCATACCGAATGCACAAAAAGTCTGGAGTTGTAATAAGTTTAAAAAAATGAAATGCCTTTGTAACAGATGAGTTTAATTTCATCAGAAACCTGAATACTTCGAAAGAGATTGTCCAGTTTGTAAACGAAGTGCATCCAGTTTTTGCCGTAACCCTCTCTACTTTTTTGAACAATCTATGTGGGTGAAATGATGATACCATGCCAAGTTTCAACTTTTTCAGAGTTCATTTGTAGTGCTTTTCAATTTCCAGGTCATTTAGTTCTCAAAACAAATCATTGAATGCATGAAAAATAGCAAATGAAGGCAGAAATGGTTGAAAGTTGATGGCGTCGCTTTGAATGGTGCATACCGAATGCACAAAAAGTCTGGAGTTGTAATAAGTTTAAAAAAATGAAATGCCTTTGTAACAGATGAGTTTAATTTCGTCAGAAACCTGAATACTTCGAAAGAGATTGTCCAGTTTGTAAACGAAGTGCATCCAGTTTTTGCCGTAACCCTCTCTACTTTTTTGAACAACCTATGTGGGTGAAATGATGATACCATGCCAAGTTTCAACTTTTTCAGAGTTCATTTGTAGTACTTTTCAATTTCCAGGTCATTTAGTTCTCAAAACAAATCATTGAATGCATGAAAAATAGCAAATGAAGGCAGAAACGGTTGAAAGTTGATGGCGTCGCTTTGAATGGTGCATAGTGAATGCACAAAAAGTCTGGAGTTGTAATAAGTTTAAAAAAATGAAATGCCTTTGTAACAAATGAGTTTAATTTCGTCAGAAACTTGAATACTTCGAAAGAGATTGTCCAGTTTGTAAACGAAGTGCATCCAGTTTTTGCCGTAACCCTCTCTACTTTTATAAACAATCTATGTGGGTGAAATGCTGATACCATGCCAAGTTTCAACTTTTTCAGAGTTCATTTGTAGTGCTTTTCAATTTCCAGGTCATTTAGTTCTCAAAACAAATCATTGAATGCATGAAAAATAGCAAATGAAGGCAGAAATGGTTGAAAGTTGATGGCGTCGCTTTGAATGGTGCATACCGAATGCACAAAAAGTCTGGAGTTGTAATAAGTTTAAAAAAATGAAATGCCTTTGTAACAGATGAGTTTAATTTCGTCAGAAACCTGAATACTTCGAAAGAGATTGTCCAGTTTGTAAACGAAGTGCATCCAGTTTTTGCCGTAACCCTCTCTACTTTTTTGAACAATCTATGTGGGTGAAATGATGATACCATGCCAAGTTTCAACTTTTTCAGAGTTCATTTGTAGTGCTTTTCAATTTCCAGGTCATTTAGTTCTCAAAACAAATCATTGAATGCATGAAAAATATCAAATGAAGGCAGAAATGGCTGAAAGTTGATGGCGTCGCTTTGAATGGTGCATACCGAATGCACAAAAAGTCTGGAGTTGTAATAAGTTTAAAAAAAATGAAATGCCTTTGTAACAGATGAGTTTAATTTCATCAGAAACCTGAATACTTCGAAAGAGATTGTCCAGTTTGTAAACGAAGTGCATCCAGTTTTTGCCGTAACCCTCTCTACTTTTTTGAACAATCTATGTGGGTGAAATGATGATACCATGCCAAGTTTCAACTTTTTCAGAGTTCATTTGTAGTGCTTTTCAATTTCCAGGTCATTTAGTTCTCAAAACAAATCATTGAATGCATGAAAAATAGCAAATGAAGGCAGAAATGGTTGAAAGTTGATGGCGTCGCTTTGAATGGTGCATACCGAATGCACAAAAAGTCTGGAGTTGTAATAAGTTTAAAAAAATGAAATGCCTTTGTAACAGATGAGTTTAATTTCGTTAGAAACCTGAATACTTCGAAAGAGATTGTCCAGTTTGTAAACGAAGTGCATCCAGTTTTTGCCGTAACCCTCTCTACTTTTTTGAACAATCTATGTGGGTGAAATGATGATACCATGCCAAGTTTCAACTTTTTCAGATTTCATTTGTAGTGCTTTTCAATTTCCAGCTCATTTCGTTCTCAAAACAAATCATTGAATGCATGAAAAATAGCAAATGAAGGCAGAAATGGTTGAAAGATGATGGCGTCGCTTTGAATGGTGCATACCGAATGCACAAAAAGTCTGGAGTTGAAATAAGTTTAAAAAAATGAAATGCCTTTGTAACAGATGAGTTTAATTTCGTTTGAAACCTGAATACTTCGAAAGAGATTGTCCAGTTTGTAAACGAAGTGCATCCGGTTTTTGCCGTAACCCTCTCTACTTTTTTGAACAATCTATGTGGGTGAAATGATGATACCATGCCAAGTTTCAACTTTTTCAGATTTCATTTGTAGTGCTTTTCAATTTCCAGCTCATTTCGTTCTCAAAACAAATCATTGAATGCATGAAAAATAGCAAATGAAGGCAGAAATGGTTGAAAGTTGATGGCGTCGCTTTGAATGGTGCATACCGAATGCACAAAAAGTCTGGAGTTGTAATAAGTTTAAAAAAATGAAATGCATTTGTAACAGATGAGTTTAATTTCATCAGAAACCTGAATACTTCGAAAGAGATTGTCCAGTTTGTAAACGAAGTGCATCCAGTTTTTGCCGTAACCCTCTCTACTTTTTTGAACAATCTATGTGGGTGAAATGATGATACCATTCCAAGTTTCAACTTTTTCAGAGTTCATTTGTAGTTCTTTTCAATTTCCAGCTCATTTCGTTCTCAAAACAAATCATTGAATGCATGAAAAATAGCAAATGAAGGCAGAAATGGTTGAAAGATGATGGCGTCGCTTTGAATGGTGCATACCGAATGCACAAAAAGTCTGGAGTTGAAATAAGTTTAAAAAAATGAAATGCCTTTGTAACAGATGAGTTTAATTTCGTCTGAAACCTGAATACTTCGAAAGAGATTGTCCAGTTTGTAAACGAAGTGCATCCGGTTTTTGCCGTAACCCTCTCTACTTTTTTGAACAATCTATGTGGGTGAAATGATGATACCATGCCAAGTTTCAACTTTTTCAGATTTCATTTGTAGTGCTTTTCAATTTCCAGCTCATTTCGTTCTCAAAACAAATCATTGAATGCATGAAAAATAGCAAATGAAGGAAGAAATGGTTGAAAGTTGATGGCGTCGCTTTGAATGGTGCATACTGAATGCACAAAAAGTCTGGAGTTGTAATAAGTTTAAAAAAATGAAATGCATTTGTAACACATGAGTTTAATTTCGTCAGAAACCTGAATACTTCGAAAGAGATTGTCCAGTTTGTAAACGAAGTGCATCCAGTTTTTGCCGTAACCCTCTCTACTTTTTTGAACAATCTATGTGGGTGAAATGATGATACCATGCCAAGTTTCAACTTTTTCAGAGTTCATTTGTAGTGCTTTTCAATTTCCAGGTCATTTAGTTCTCAAAACAAATCATTGAATGCATGAAAAATAGCAAATGCAGGCAGAAATGGTTGAAAGTTGATGGCGTCGCTTTGAATGGTGCATACCGAATGCACAAAAAGTCTGGAGTTGTAATAAGTTTAAAAAAATGAAATGCCTTTGTAACAGATGAGTTTAATTTCGTCAGAAACCTGAATACTTCGAAAGAGATTGTCCAGTTTGTAAACGAAGTGCATCCAGTTTTTGCCGTAACCCTCTCTACTTTTTTGAACAATCTATGTGGGTGAAATGATGATACCATGCCAAGTTTCAACTTTTTCAGAGTTCATTTGTAGTGCTTTTCAATTTCCAGCTCATTTCGTTCTCAAAACAAATCATTGAATGCATGAAAAATAGCAAATGAAGGCAGAAATGGTTGAAAGTTGATGGCGTCGCTTTGAATGGTGCATACTGAATGCACAAAAAGTCTGGAGTTGTAATAAGTTTAAAAAAATGAAATGCATTTGTAACAGATGAGTTTAATTTCGTCAGAAACCTGAATACTTCGAAAGAGATTGTCCAGTTTGTAAACGAAGTGCATCCAGTTTTTGCCGTAACCCTCTCTACTTTTTTGAACAATCTATGTGGGTGAAATGATGATACCATGCCAAGTTTCAACTTTTTCAGAGTTCATTTGTAGTGCTTTTCAATTTCCAGGTCATTTAGTTCTCAAAACAAATCATTGAATGCATGAAAAATAGCAAATGAAGGCAGAAATGGTTGAAAGTTGATGGCGTCGCTTTGAATGGTGCATACCGAATGCACAAAAAGTCTGGAGTTGTAATAAGTTTAAAAAAATGAAATGCCTTTGTAACAGATGAGTTTAATTTCATCAGAAACCTGAATACTTCGAAAGAGATTGTCCATTTTGTAAACGAAGTGCATCCAGTTTTTGCCGTAACCCTCTCTACTTTTTTGAACAATCTATGTGGGTGAAATGATGATACCATGCCAAGTTTCAACTTTTTCAGAGTTCATTTGTAGTTCTTTTCAATTTCCAGCTCATTTCGTTCTCAAAACAAATCATTGAATGCATGAAAAATAGCAAATGAAGGCAGAAATGGTTGAAAGATGATGGCGTCGCTTTGAATGGTGCATACCGAATGCACAAAAAGTCTGGAGTTGTAATAAGTTTAAAAAAATGAAATGCCTTTGTAACAGATGAGTTTAATTTCGTCAGAAACCTGAATACTTCGAAAGAGATTGTCCAGTTTGTAAACGAAGTGCATCCGGTTTTTGCCGTAACCCTCTCTACTTTTTTGAACAATCTATGTGGGTGAAATGATGATACCATGCCAAGTTTCAACTTTTTCAGATTTCATTTGTAGTGCTTTTCAATTTCCAGCTCATTTCGTTCTCAAAACAAATCATTGAATGCATGAAAAATAGCAAATGAAGGAAGAAATGGTTGAAAGTTGATGGCGTCGCTTTGAATGGTGCATACTGAATGCACAAAAAGTCTGGAGTTGTAATAAGTTTAAAAAAATGAAATGCCTTTGTAACAGATGAGTTTAATTTCGTCAGAAACCTGAATACTTCGAAAGAGATTGTCCAGTTTGTAAACGAAGTGCATCCAGTTTTTGCCGTAACCCTCTCTACTTTTTTGAACAATCTATGTGGGTGAAATGATGATACCATGCCAAGTTTCAACTTTTTCAGAGTTCATTTGTAGTTCTTTTCAATTTCCAGCTCATTTCGTTCTCAAAACAAATCATTGAATGCATGAAAAATAGCAAATGAAGGCAGAAATGGTTGAAAGATGATGGCGTCGCTTTGAATGGTGCATACCGAATGCACAAAAAGTCTGGAGTTGTAATAAGTTTAAAAAAATGAAATGCCTTTGTAACAGATGAGTTTAATTTCGTGTGAAACCTGAATACTTCGAAAGAGATTGTCCAGTTTGTAAACGAAGTGCATCCGGTTTTTGCCGTAACCCTCTCTACTTTTTTGAACAATCTATGTGGGTGAAATGATGATACCATGCCAAGTTTCAACTTTTTCAGATTTCATTTGTAGTGCTTTTCAATTTCCAGCTCATTTCGTTCTCAAAACAAATCATTGAATGCATGAAAAATAGCAAATGAAGGAAGAAATGGTTGAAAGTTGATGGCGTCGCTTTGAATGGTGCATACTGAATGCACAAAAAGTCTGGAGTTGTAATAAGTTTAAAAAAATGAAATGCATTTGTAACAGATGAGTTTAATTTCGTCAGAAACCTGAATACTTCGAAAGAGATTGTCCAGTTTGTAAACGAAGTGCATCCAGTTTTTGCCGTAACCCTCTCTACTTTTTTGAACAATCTATGTGGGTGAAATGATGATACCATGCCAAGTTTCAACTTTTTCAGAGTTCATTTGTAGTTCTTTTCAATTTCCAGCTCATTTCGTTCTCAAAACAAATCATTGAATGCATGAAAAATAGCAAATGAAGGCAGAAATGGTTGAAAGATGATGGCGTCGCTTTGAATGGTGCATACCGAATGCACAAAAAGTCTGGAGTTGTAATAAGTTTAAAAAAATGAAATGCCTTTGTAACAGATGAGTTTAATTTCGTGTGAAACCTGAATACTTCGAAAGAGATTGTCCAGTTTGTAAACGAAGTGCATCCGGTTTTTGCCGTAACCCTCTCTACTTTTTTGAACAATCTATGTGGGTGAAATGATGATACCATGCCAAGTTTCAACTTTTTCAGATTTCATTTGTAGTGCTTTTCAATTTCCAGCTCATTTCGTTCTCAAAACAAATCATTGAATGCATGAAAAATAGCAAATGAAGGAAGAAATGGTTGAAAGTTGATGGCGTCGCTTTGAATGGTGCATACTGAATGCACAAAAAGTCTGGAGTTGTAATAAGTTTAAAAAAATGAAATGCATTTGTAACAGATGAGTTTAATTTCGTCAGAAACCTGAATACTTCGAAAGAGATTGTCCAGTTTGTAAACGAAGTGCATCCAGTTTTTGCCGTAACCCTCTCTACTTTTTTGAACAACCTATGTGGGTGAAATGATGAAACCATGCCAAGTTTCAACTTTTTCAGAGTTCATTTGTAGTGCTTTTCAATTTCCAGGTCATTTAGTTCTCAAAACAAATCATTGAATGCATGAAAAATATCAAATGAAGGCAGAAATGGTTGAAAGTTGATGGCGTCGCTTTGAATGGTGCATACTGAATGCACAAAATGTCTGGAGTTGTAATAAGTTTAAAAAAATGAAATGCCTTTGTAACAGATGAGTTTAATTTCGTCAGAAACCTGAATACTTCGAAAGAGATTGTCCAGTTTGTAAACGAAGTGCATCCAGTTTTTGCCGTGACCCTCTCTACTTTTTTGAACAATCTATGTGGGTGAAATGATGATACCATGCCAAGTTTCAACTTTTTCAGAGTTCAGTTGTAGTGCTTTTCAATTTCCAGGTCATTTAGTTCTCAAAACAAATCATTGAATGCATGAAAAATAGCAAATGAAGGCAGAAATGGTTGAAAGTTGATGGCGTCGCTTTGAATGGTGCATACGGAATGCACAAAAAGTCTGGAGTTGTAATAAGTTTAAAAAAATGAAATGCATTTGTAACAGATGAGTTTAATTTCGTCAGAAACCTGAATACTTCGAAAGAGATTGTCCAGTTTGTAAACGAAGTGCATCCAGTTTTTGCCATAACCCTCTCTACTTTTTTGAACAATCTATGTGGGTCAAATGATGTTACCATGCCATGTTTCAACTTTTTCAGAGTTCATTTGTAGTGCTTTTCAATTTCCAGGTCATTTAGTTCTCAAAACAAATCATTGAATGCATGAAAAATATCAAATGAAGGCAGAAATGGTTGAAAGTTGATGGTGTAGCTTTGAATGGTGCATACTGAATGCACAAAATGTCTGGAGTTGTAATAAGTTTAAAAAAATGAAATTCCTTTGTAACAGATGAGTTTAATTTCGTCAGAAACCTGAATACTTCGAAAGAGATTGTCCAGTTTGTAAACGAAGTGCATCCAGTTTTTGCCATGACCCTCTCTACTTTTTGAACAATCTATGTGGGTGAAATGATGATACCATGCCAAGTTTCAACTTTTTTAGAGTTCATTTGTAGTGCTTTTCAATTTCCAGGTCATTTAGTTCTCAAAACAAATCATTCAATGCATGAAAAATAGCAAATGAAAGCAGAAATGGTTGAAAGTTGATGGCGTCGCTTTGAATGGTGCATATTGAATGCACAAAAAGTCTGGAGTTGTAATAAGTTTAAAAAAATGAAATGCCTTTGTAACAGATGAGTTTAATTTCGTCAGAAACCTGAATACTTCGAAAGATATTGTCCAGTTTGTAAACGAAGTGCATCCAGTTTTTGCCGTGACCCTCTCTACTTTTTTGAACAATCTATGTGGGTGAAATGATGATACCATGCCAAGTTTCAACTTTTTCAGAGTTCATTTGTAGTGCTTTTCAATTTCCAGGTCATTTAGTTCTCAAAACAAAACATTGAATGCATGAAAAATAGCAAATGAAGGCAGAAATGGTTGAAAGTTGATGGCGTCGCTTTGAATGGTGCATAGTGAATGCACAAAAAGTCTGGAGTTGTAATAAGTTTAAAAAAATGAAATGCCTTTGTAACAGATGAGTTTAATTTCGTCAGAAACCTGAATACTTCGAAAAAGATTGTCCAGTTTGTAAACGAAGTGCATCCAGTTTTTGCCGTAACCCTATCTACTTTTTTGAACAATCTATGTGGGTGAAATGATGATACCATGCCAAGTTTCAACTTTTTCAGAGTTCATTTGTAGTGCTTTTCAATTTCCAGGTCATTTAGTTCTCAAAACAAATCATTGAATGCATGAAAAATAGCAAATGAAGGCAGAAATGGTTGAAAGATGATGGCGTCGCTTTGAATGGTGCATACCGAATGCACAAAAAGTCTGGAGTTGAAATAAGTTTAAAAAAATGAAATGCCTTTGTAACAGATGAGTTTAATTTCGTCTGAAACCTGAATACTTCGAAAGAGATTGTCCAGTTTGTAAACGAAGTGCATCCGGTTTTTGCCGTAACCCTCTCTACTTTTTTGAACAATCTATGTGGGTGAAATGATGATACCATGCCAAGTTTCAACTTTTTCAGATTTCATTTGTAGTGCTTTTCAATTTCCAGCTCATTTCGTTCTCAAAACAAATCATTGAATGCATGAAAAATAGCAAATGAAGGAAGAAATGGTTGAAAGTTGATGGCGTCGCTTTGAATGGTGCATACTGAATGCACAAAAAGTCTGGAGTTGTAATAAGTTTAAAAAAATGAAATGCATTTGTAACAGATGAGTTTAATTTCGTCAGAAACCTGAATACTTCGAAAGAGATTGTCCAGTTTGTAAACGAAGTGCATCCAGTTTTTGCCGTAACCCTCTCTACTTTTTTGAACAATCTATGTGGGTGAAATGATGATACCATGCCAAGTTTCAACTTTTTCAGAGTTCATTTGTAGTGCTTTTCAATTTCCAGGTCATTTAGTTCTCAAAACAAATCATTGAATGCATGAAAAATAGCAAATGAAGGCAGAAATGGTTGAAAGTTGATGGCGTCGCTTTGAATGGTGCATACCGAATGCACAAAAAGTCTGGAGTTGTAATAAGTTTAAAAAAATGAAATGCCTTTGTAACAGATGAGTTTAATTTCGTCAGAAACCTGAATACTTCGAAAGAGATTGTCCAGTTTGTAAACGAAGTGCATCCAGTTTTTGCCGTAACCCTCTCTACTTTTTTGAACAACCTATGTGGGTGAAATGATGATACCATGCCAAGTTTCAACTTTTTCAGAGTTCATTTGTAGTACTTTTCAATTTCCAGGTCATTTAGTTCTCAAAACAAATCATTGAATGCATGAAAAATAGCAAATGAAGGCAGAAACGGTTGAAAGTTGATGGCGTCGCTTTGAATGGTGCATAGTGAATGCACAAAAAGTCTGGAGTTGTAATAAGTTTAAAAAAATGAAATGCCTTTGTAACAAATGAGTTTAATTTCGTCAGAAACTTGAATACTTCGAAAGAGATTGTCCAGTTTGTAAACGAAGTGCATCCAGTTTTTGCCGTAACCCTCTCTACTTTTTTAAACAATCTATGTGGGTGAAATGCTGATACCATGCCAAGTTTCAACTTTTTCAGAGTTCATTTGTAGTGCTTTTCAATTTCCAGGTCATTTAGTTCTCAAAACAAATCATTGAATGCATGAAAAATAGCAAATGAAGGCAGAAATGGTTGAAAGTTGATGGCGTCGCTTTGAATGGTGCATACCGAATGCACAAAAAGTCTGGAGTTGTAATAAGTTTAAAAAAATGAAATGCCTTTGTAACAGATGAGTTTAATTTCGTCAGAAACCTGAATACTTCGAAAGAGATTGTCCAGTTTGTAAACGAAGTGCATCCAGTTTTTGCCGTAACCCTCTCTACTTTTTTGAACAATCTATGTGGGTGAAATGATGATACCATGCCAAGTTTCAACTTTTTCAGAGTTCATTTGTAGTGCTTTTCAATTTCCAGGTCATTTAGTTCTCAAAACAAATCATTGAATGCATGAAAAATATCAAATGAAGGCAGAAATGGCTGAAAGTTGATGGCGTCGCTTTGAATGGTGCATACCGAATGCACAAAAAGTCTGGAGTTGTAATAAGTTTAAAAAAATGAAATGCCTTTGTAACAAATGAGTTTAATTTCGTCAGAAACTTGAATACTTCGAAAGAGATTGTCCAGTTTGTAAACGAAGTGCATCCAGTTTTTGCCGTAACCCTCTCTACTTTTTTGAACAATCTATGTGGGTGAAATGATGATACCATGCCAAGTTTCAACTTTTTCAAAGTTCATTTGTAGTGCTTTTCAATTTCCAGGTCATTTAGTTCTCAAAACAAATCATTGAATGCATGAAAAATAGCAAATGAAGGCAGAAATGGTTGAAAGTTGATGGCGTCGCTTTGAATGGTGCATACCGAATGCACAAAAAGTCTGGAGTTGTAATAAGTTTAAAAAAATGAAATGCCTTTGTAACAGATGAGTTTAATTTCGTCAGAAACCTGAATACTTCGAAAGAGATTGTCCAGTTTGTAAACGAAGTGCATCCAGTTTTTGCCGTAACCCTCTCTACTTTTTTGAACAATCTATGTGGGTGAAATGATGATACCATGCCAAGTTTCAACTTTTTCAGATTTCATTTGTAGTGCTTTTCAATTTCCAGCTCATTTCGTTCTCAAAACAAATCATTGAATGCATGAAAAATAGCAAATGAAGGCAGAAATGGTTGAAAGATGATGGCGTCGCTTTGAATGGTGCATACCGAATGCACAAAAAGTCTGGAGTTGAAATAAGTTTAAAAAAATGAAATGCCTTTGTAACAGATGAGTTTAATTTCGTTTGAAACCTGAATACTTCGAAAGAGATTGTCCAGTTTGTAAACGAAGTGCATCCGGTTTTTGCCGTAACCCTCTCTACTTTTTTGAACAATCTATGTGGGTGAAATGATGATACCATGCCAAGTTTCAACTTTTTCAGATTTCATTTGTAGTGCTTTTCAATTTCCAGCTCATTTCGTTCTCAAAACAAATCATTGAATGCATGAAAAATAGCAAATGAAGGCAGAAATGGTTGAAAGTTGATGGCGTCGCTTTGAATGGTGCATACCGAATGCACAAAAAGTCTGGAGTTGTAATAAGTTTAAAAAAATGAAATGCATTTGTAACAGATGAGTTTAATTTCGTTAGAAACCTGAATACTTCGAAAGAGATTGTCCAGTTTGTAAACGAAGTGCATCCAGTTTTTGCCGTAACCCTCTCTACTTTTTTGAACAATCTATGTGGGTGAAATGATGATACCATTCAAGTTTCAACTTTTTCAGAGTTCATTTGTAGTTCTTTTCAATTTCCAGCTCATTTCGTTCTCAAAACAAATCATTGAATGCATGAAAAATAGCAAATGAAGGCAGAAATGGTTGAAAGATGATGGCGTCGCTTTGAATGGTGCATACCGAATGCACAAAAAGTCTGGAGTTGAAATAAGTTTAAAAAAATGAAATGCCTTTGTAACAGATGAGTTTAATTTCGTTTGAAACCTGAATACTTCGAAAGAGATTGTCCAGTTTGTAAACGAAGTGCATCCGGTTTTTGCCGTAACCCTCTCTACTTTTTTGAACAATCTATGTGGGTGAAATGATGATACCATGCCAAGTTTCAACTTTTTCAGATTTCATTTGTAGTGCTTTTCAATTTCCAGCTCATTTCGTTCTCAAAACAAATCATTGAATGCATGAAAAATAGCAAATGAAGGAAGAAATGGTTGAAAGTTGATGGCGTCGCTTTGAATGGTGCATACGGAATGCACAAAAAGTCTGGAGTTGTAATAAGTTTAAAAAAATGAAATGCATTTGTAACAGATGAGTTTAATTTCGTCAGAAACCTGAATACTTCGAAAGAGATTGTCCAGTTTGTAAACGAAGTGCATCCAGTTTTTGCCGTAACCCTCTCTACTTTTTTGAACAATCTATGTGGGTGAAATGATGATACCATGCCAAGTTTCAACTTTTTCAGAGTTCATTTGTAGTGCTTTTCAATTTCCAGGTCATTTAGTTCTCAAAACAAATCATTGAATGCATGAAAAATAGCAAATGAAGGCAGAAATGGTTGAAAGTTGATGGCGTCGCTTTGAATGGTGCATACCGAATGCACAAAAAGTCTGGAGTTGTAATAAGTTTAAAAAAATGAAATGCCTTTGTAACAGATGAGTTTAATTTCGTCAGAAACCTGAATACTTCGAAAGAGATTGTCCAGTTTGTAAACGAAGTGCATCCAGTTTTTGCCGTAACCCTCTCTACTTTTTTGAACAATCTATGTGGGTGAAATGATGATACCATGCCAAGTTTCAACTTTTTCAGAGTTCATTTGTAGTGCTTTTCAATTTCCAGCTCATTTCGTTCTCAAAACAAATCATTGAATGCATGACAAATAGCAAATGAAGGCAGAAATGGTTGAAAGTTGATGGCGTCGCTTTGAATGGTGCATACCGAATGCACAAAAAGTCTGAAGTTGTAATAAGTTTAAAAAAATGAAATGCCTTTGTAACAGATGAGTTTAATTTCGTCAGAAACCTGAATACTTCGAAAGAGATTGTCCAGTTTGTAAACGAAGTGCATCCAGTTTTTGCCGTAACCCTCTCTACTTTTTTGAACAATCTATGTGGGTGAAATGATGATACCATGCCAAGTTTCAACTTTTTCAGAGTTCATTTGTAGTGCTTTTCAATTTCCAGCTCATTTCGTTCTCAAAACAAATCATTGAATGCATGAAAAATAGCAAATGAAGGCAGAAATGGTTGAAAGTTGATGGCGTCGCTTTGAATGGAGCATACCGAATGCACAAAAAGTCTGAAGTTGTAATAAGTTTAAAAAATGAAATGCCTTTGTAACAGATGAGTTTAATTTCGTCAGAAACCTGAATACTTCGAAAGAGATTGTCCAGTTTGTAAACGAAGTGCATCCAGTTTTTGCCGTAACCCTCTCTACTTTTTTGAACAATCTATGTGGGTGAAATGATGATACCATGCCAAGTTTCAACTTTTTCAGAGTTCATTTGTAGTGCTTTTCAATTTCCAGCTCATTTCGTTCTCAAAACAAATCATTGAATGCATGAAAAATAGCAAATGAAGGCAGAAATGGTTGAAAGTTGATGGCGTCGCTTTGAATGGTGCATACCGAATGCACAAAAAGTCTGGAGTTGTAATAAGTTTAAAAAAATGAAATGCCTTTGTAACAGATGAGTTTAATTTCGTCAGAAACCTGAATACTTCGAAAGAGATTGTCCAGTTTGTAAACGAAGTGCATCCAGTTTTTGCCGTAACCCTCTCTACTTTTTTGAACAATCTATGTGGGTGAAATGATGATACCATGCCAAGTTTCAACTTTTTCAGAATTCATTTGTAGTGCTTTTCAATTTCCAGGTCATTTAGTTCTCAAAACAAATCATTGAATGCATGAAAAATAGCAAATGAAGGCAGAAATGGTTGAAAGTTGATGGCGTCGCTTTGAATGGAGCATACCGAATGCACAAAAAGTCTGAAGTTGTAATAAGTTTAAAAAATGAAATGCCTTTGTAACAGATGAGTTTAATTTCGTCAGAAACCTGAATACTTCGAAAGAGATTGTCCAGTTTGTAAACGAAGTGCATCCAGTTTTTGCCGTAACCCTCTCTACTTTTTTGAACAATCTATGTGGGTGAAATGATGATACCATGCCAAGTTTCAACTTTTTCAGAGTTCATTTGTAGTGCTTTTCAATTTCCAGGTCATTTAGTTCTCAAAACAAATCATTGAATGCATGAAAAATAGCAAATGAAGGCAGAAATGGTTGAAAGTTGATGGCGTCGCTTTGAATGGTGCATACCGAATGCACAAAAAGTCTGGAGTTGTAATAAGTTTAAAAAAATGAAATGCCTTTGTAACAGATGAGTTTAATTTCATCAGAAACCTGAATACTTCGAAAGAGATTGTCCATTTTGTAAACGAAGTGCATCCAGTTTTTGCCGTAACCCTCTCTACTTTTTTGAACAATCTATGTGGGTGAAATGATGATACCATGCCAAGTTTCAACTTTTTCAGAGTTCATTTGTAGTTCTTTTCAATTTCCAGCTCATTTCGTTCTCAAAACAAATCATTGAATGCATGAAAAATAGCAAATGAAGGCAGAAATGGTTGAAAGATGATGGCGTCGCTTTGAATGGTGCATACCGAATGCACAAAAAGTCTGGAGTTGTAATAAGTTTAAAAAAATGAAATGCCTTTGTAACAGATGAGTTTAATTTCGTCAGAAACCTGAATACTTCGAAAGAGATTGTCCAGTTTGTAAACGAAGTGCATCCGGTTTTTGCCGTAACCCTCTCTACTTTTTTGAACAATCTATGTGGGTGAAATGATGATACCATGCCAAGTTTCAAATTTTTCAGATTTCATTTGTAGTGCTTTTCAATTTCCAGCTCATTTCGTTCTCAAAACAAATCATTGAATGCATGAAAAATAGCAAATGAAGGAAGAAATGGTTGAAAGTTGATGGCGTCGCTTTGAATGGTGCATACTGAATGCACAAAAAGTCTGGAGTTGTAATAAGTTTAAAAAAATGAAATGCATTTGTAACAGATGAGTTTAATTTCGTCAGAAACCTGAATACTTCGAAAGAGATTGTCCATTTTGTAAACGAAGTGCATCCAGTTTTTGCCGTAACCCTCTCTACTTTTTTGAACAATCTATGTGGGTGAAATGATGATACCATGCCAAGTTTCAACTTTTTCAGAGTTCATTTGTAGTTCTTTTCAATTTCCAGCTCATTTCGTTCTCAAAACAAATCATTGAATGCATGAAAAATAGCAAATGAAGGCAGAAATGGTTGAAAGATGATGGCGTCGCTTTGAATGGTGCATACCGAATGCACAAAAAGTCAGGAGTTGTAATAAGTTTAAAAAAATGAAATGCCTTTGTAACAGATGAGTTTAATTTCGTCTAAAACCTGAATACTTCGAAAGAGATTGTCCAGTTTGTAAACGAAGTGCATCCGGTTTTTGCCGTAACCCTCTCTACTTTTTTGAACAATCTATGTGGGTGAAATGATGATACCATGCCAAGTTTCAACTTTTTCAGAGTTCATTTGTAGTTCTTTTCAATTTCCAGGTCATTTAGTTCTCAAAACAAATCATTGAATGCATGAGAAATAGCAAATGAAGGCAGAAATGGTTGAAAGTTGATGGCATTGCTTTGAATGGTGCATACCGAGTGCACAAAAAGTCGGGAGTTGTAATAAGTTTAAAAAAGTGAAATGCCTTTGTAACAGATGAGTTTAATTTCGTCAGAAACCTGAATACTTCGAAAGAGATTGTCCAGTTTGTAAACGAAGTGCATCCAGTTTTTGCCGTGACCCTCTCTACTTTTTTGAACAATCTATGTGGGTGAAATGATGATACCATGCCAAGTTTCAACTTTTTCAGAGTTCAGTTGTAGTGCTTTTCAATTTCCAGGTCATTTAGTTCTCAAAACAAATCATTGAATGCATGAAAAATAGCAAATGAAGGCAGAAATGGTTGAAAGTTGATGGCGTCGCTTTGAATGGTGCATACGGAATGCACAAAAAGTCTGGAGTCGTAATAAGTTTAAAAAAATGAAATGCATTTGTAACAGATGAGTTTAATTTCGTCAGAAACCTGAATACTTCGAAAGAGATTGTCCAGTTTGTAAACGAAGTGCATCCAGTTTTTGCCGTAACCCTCTCTACTTTTTTGAACAATCTATGTGGGTCAAATGATGTTACCATGCCATGTTTCAACTTTTTCAGAGTTCATTTGTAGTGCTTTTCAATTTCCAGGTCATTTAGTTCTCAAAACAAATCATTGAATGCATGAAAAATATCAAATGAAGGCAGAAATGGTTGAAAGTTGATGGTGTCGCTTTGAATGGTGCATACTGAATGCACAAAATGTCTGGAGTTGTAATAAGTTTAAAAAAATGAAATTCCTTTGTAACAGATGAGTTTAATTTCGTCAGAAACCTGAATACTTCGAAAGAGATTGTCCAGTTTGTAAACGAAGTGCATCCAGTTTTTGCCATGACCCTCTCTACTTTTTGAACAATCTATGTGGGTGAAATGATGATACCATGCCAAGTTTCAACTTTTTTAGAGTTCATTTGTAGTGCTTTTCAATTTCCAGGTCATTTAGTTCTCAAAACAAATCATTCAATGCATGAAAAATAGCAAATGAAGGCAGAAATGGTTGAAAGTTGATGGCGTCGCTTTGAATGGTGCATATTGAATGCACAAAAAGTCTGGAGTTGTAATAAGTTTAAAAAAATGAAATGCCTTTGTAACAGATGAGTTTAATTTCGTCAGAAACCTGAATACTTCGAAAGATATTGTCCAGTTTGTAAACGAAGTGCATCCAGTTTTTGCCGTGACCCTCTCTACTTTTTTGAACAATCTATGTGGGTGAAATGATGATACCATGCCAAGTTTCAACTTTTTCAGAGTTCATTTGTAGTGCTTTTCAATTTCCAGGTCATTTAGTTCTCAAAACAAAACATTGAATGCATGAAAAATAGCAAATGAAGGCAGAAATGGTTGAAAGTTGATGGCGTCGCTTTGAATGGTGCATAGTGAATGCACAAAAAGTCTGGAGTTGTAATAAGTTTAAAAAAATGAAATGCCTTTGTAACAGATGAGTTTAATTTCGTCAGAAACCTGAATACTTCGAAAGAGATTGTCCAGTTTGTAAACGAAGTGCATCCAGTTTTTGCCGTAACCCTACCTACTTTTTTGAACAATCTATGTGGGTGAAATGATGATACCATGCCAAGTTTCAACTTTTTCAGAGTTCATTTGTAGTGCTTTTCAATTTCCAGGTCATTTAGTTCTCAAAACAAATCATTGAATGCATGAAAAATAGCAAATGAAGGCAGAAATGGTTGAAAGTTGATGGCGTCGCTTTGAATGGAGCATACCGAATGCACAAAAAGTCTGAAGTTGTAATAAGTTTAAAAAATGAAATGCCTTTGTAACAGATGAGTTTAATTTCGTCAGAAACCTGAATACTTCGAAAGAGATTGTCCAGTTTGTAAACGAAGTGCATCCAGTTTTTGCCGTAACCCTCTCTACTTTTTTGAACAACCTATGTGGGTGAAATGATGATACCATGCCAAGTTTCAACTTTTTCAGAGTTCATTTGTAGTGCTTTTCAATTTCCAGGTCATTTAGTTCTCAAAACAAACCATTGAATGCATGAAAAATAACAAATGAAGGCAGAAATGGTTGAAAGTTGATGGCGTCGCTTTAAATGGTGCATACTGAATGCACAAAATGTCTGGAGTTGTAAAAAGTTTAAAAAAATGAAATGCCTTTGTAACAGATGAGTTTAATTTCGTCAGAAACCTGGATACTTCGAAAGAGATTGTCCAGTTTGTAAATGAAGTGCATCCAGTTTTTGCCGTAACCCTCTCTACTTTTTTGAACAATCTATGTGGGTGAAATGATGATACCATGCCAAGTTTCAACTTTTTCAGAGTTCATTTGTAGTGCTTTTCAATTTCCAGGTCATTTAGTTCTCAAAACAAATCATTGAATGCATGAAAAATATCAAATGAAGGCAGAAATGGTTGAAAGTTGATGGTGTCGCTTTGAATGGTGCATACTGAATGCACAAAATGTCTGGAGTTGTAATAAGTTTAAAAAAATGAAATGCCTTTGTAACAGATGAGTTTAATTTCGTCAGAAACCTGAATACTTCAAAAGAGATTGTCCAGTTTGTAAATGAAGTGCATCCAGTTTTTGTCGTGACCCTCTCTACTTTTTTGAACAATCTATGTGGGTGAAATGATGATACCATGCCAAGTTTCAACTTTTTCAGAGTTCATTTGTTGTGCTTTTCAATTTCCAGGTCATTTCGTTCTCAAAACAAATCATTGAATGCATGAAAAATAGCAAATGAAGGCAGAAATGGTTGAAAGTTGATGGCGTCGCTTTGAATGGTGCATACTGAATGCACAAAATGTCTGGAGTTGTAATAAGTTTAAAAAAATGAAATGCCTTTGTAACAGATGAGTTTAATTTCGTCAGAAACCTGAATACTTCGAAAGAGATTGTCCAGTTTGTAAACGAAGTGCATCCAGTTTTTGTCGTGACCCTCTCTACTTTTTTGAACAATCTATGTGGGTGAAATGATGATACCATGCCAAGTTTCAACTTTTTCAGAGTTCATTTGTAGTGCTTTTCAATGTCCAGGTCATTTCGTTCTCAAAACAAATCATTGAATGCATGAAAAATAGCAAATGAAGGCAGAAATGGTTGAAAGTTGATGGCGTCGCTTTGAATGGTGCATACTGAATGCACAAAAAGTCTGGAGTTGTAATAAGTTTAAAAAAATGAAATGCATTTGTAACAGATGAGTTTAATTTCGTCAGAAACCTGAATACTTCGAAAGAGATTGTCCAGTTTGTAAACGAAGTGCATCCAGTTTTTTTCTTAACCCTCTCTACTTTTTTGAACAATCTATGTGGGTGAAATGATGATACCATGCCAAGTTTCAACTTTTTCAGAGTTCATTTGTAGTGCTTTTCAATTTCCAGGTCATTTAGTTCTCAAAACAAATCATTCAATGCATGAAAAATAGCAAATGAAGGCAGAAATGGTTGAAAGTTGATGGCGTCGCTTTGAATGGTGCATACCGAATGCACAAAAAGTCTGCAGTTGTGATAAGTTTAAAAAAATGAAATGCCTTTGTAACATATGAGTTTAATTTCGTCAGAAACCTGAATACTTCGAAAGAGATTGTCCAGTTTGTAAACGAAGTGCATCCAGTTTTTTTCTTAACCCTCTCTACTTTTTTGAACAATCTATGTGGGTGAAATGATGATACCATGCCAAGTTTCAACTTTTTCAGAGTTCATTTGTAGTGCTTTTCAATTTCCAGGTCATTTAGTTCTCAAAACAAATCATTCAATGCATGAAAAATAGCAAATGAAGGCAGAAATGGTTGAAAGTTGATGGCGTCGCTTTGAATGGTGCATACCGAATGCACAAAAAGTCTGCAGTTGTGATAAGTTTAAAAAAATGAAATGCCTTTGTAACATATGAGTTTAATTTCGTCAGAAACCTGAATACTTCGAAAGAGATTGTCCAGTTTGTAAACGAAGTGCATCCAGTTTTTGCCGTAACCCTCTCTACTTTTTAAAACAATCTATGTGGGTGAAATGATGATACCATGCCAAGTTTCAACTTTTTCAGAGTTCATTTGTAGTGCTTTTCAATTTCCAGGTCATTTAGTTCTCAAAACAAACCATTGAATGCATGAAAAATAACAAATGAAGGCAGAAATGGTTGAAAGTTGATGGCGTCGCTTTGAATGGTGCATACTGAATGCACAAAATGTCTGGAGTTGTAAAAAGTTTAAAAAAATGAAATGCCTTTGTAACAGATGAGTTTAATTTCGTCAGAAACCTGGATACTTCGAAAGAGATTGTCCAGTTTGTAAATGAAGTGCATCCAGTTTTTGCCGTAACCCTCTCTACTTTTTTGAACAATCTATGTGGGTGAAATGATGATACCATGCCAAGTTTCAACTTTTTCAGAGTTCATTTGTAGTGCTTTTCAATTTCCAGGTCATTTAGTTCTCAAAACAAATCATTGAATGCATGAAAAATATCAAATGAAGGCAGAAATGGTTGAAAGTTGATGGTGTCGCTTTGAATGGTGCATACTGAATGCACAAAATGTCTGGAGTTGTAATAAGTTTAAAAAAATGAAATGCCTTTGTAACAGATGAGTTTAATTTCGTCAGAAACCTGAATACTTCGAAAGATATTGTCCAGTTTGTAAATGAAGTGCATCCAGTTTTTGTCGTGACCCTCTCTACTTTTTTGAACAATCTATGTGGGTGAAATGATGATACCATGCCAAGTTTCAACTTTTTCAGAGTTCATTTGTTGTGCTTTTCAATTTCCAGGTCATTTCGTTCTCAAAACAAATCATTGAATGCATGAAAAATAGCAAATGAAGGCAGAAATGGTTGAAAGTTGATGGCGTCGCTTTGAATGGTGCATACTGAATGCACAAAATGTCTGGAGTTGTAATAAGTTTAAAAAAATGAAATGCCTTTGTAACAGATGAGTTTAATTTCGTCAGAAACCTGAATACTTCGAAAGAGATTGTCCAGTTTGTAAACGAAGTGCATCCAGTTTTTGTCGTGACCCTCTCTACTTTTTTGAACAATCTATGTGGGTGAAATGATGATACCATGCCAAGTTTCAACTTTTTCAGAGTTCATTTGTAGTGCTTTTCAATGTCCAGGTCATTTCGTTCTCAAAACAAATCATTGAATGCATGAAAAATAGCAAATGAAGGCAGAAATGGTTGAAAGTTGATGGCGTCGCTTTGAATGGTGCATACTGAATGCACAAAAAGTCTGGAGTTGTAATAAGTTTAAAAAATGAAATGCATTTGTAACAGATGAGTTTAATTTCGTCAGAAACCTGAATACTTCGAAAGAGATTGTCCAGTTTGTAAACGAAGTGCATCCAGTTTTTTTCTTAACCCTCTCTACTTTTTTGAACAATCTATGTGGGTGAAATGATGATACCATGCCAAGTTTCAACTTTTTCAGAGTTCATTTGTAGTGCTTTTCAATTTCCAGGTCATTTAGTTCTCAAAACAAATCATTCAATGCATGAAAAATAGCAAATGAAGGCAGAAATGGTTGAAAGTTGATGGCGTCGCTTTGAATGGTGCATACCGAATGCACAAAAAGTCTGCAGTTGTGATAAGTTTAAAAAAATGAAATGCCTTTGTAACAGATGAGTTTAATTTCGTCAGAAACCTGAATACTTCGAAAGAGATTGTCCAGTTTGTAAACAAAGTGCATCCAGTTTTTGCCGTGACCCTCTCTACTTTTTTGAACAACCTATGTGGGTGAAATGATGATACCATGCCAAGTTTCAACTTTTTCAGAGTTCATTTGTAGTGCTTTTCAATTTCCAGGTCATTTAGTTCTCAAAACAAACCATTGAATGCATGAAAAATAGCAAATGAAGGCAGAAATGGTTGGAAGTTGATGGCGTCGCTTTGAATGGTGCGTACTGAATGCACAAAAAGTCTGGAGTTGTAATAAGTTTGAAAAAATGAAATGCCTTTGTAACAGATGAGTTTAATTTCGTCAGAAACCTGAATATTTCGAAAGAGATTGTCCAGTTTGTAAACGAAGTGCATCCAGTTTTTGCCGTAACCCTCTCTACTTTTTTGAACAATCTATGTGGGTGAAATGATGATACCATGCCAAGTTTCAACTTTTTCAGAGTTCATTTGTAGTGCTTTTCAATTTCCAGGTCATTTAGTTCTCAAAACAAATCATTCAATGCATGAAAAATAGCAAATGAAGGCATAAATGGTTGAAAGTTGATGGCGTCGCTTTGAATGGTGCATACCGAATGCACAAAATGTCCGGAGTTGTAATAAGTTTAAAAAAATGAAATGCATTTGTAACAGATGAGTTTAATTTCGTCAGAAACCTGAATACTTCGAAAGAGATTGTCCAGTTTGTAAACGAAGTGCATCCAGTTTTTGCCGTAACCCTCTCTACTTTTTTGAACAATCTATGTGGGTGAAATGATGATACCATGCCAAGTTTCAACTTTTTCAGAGTTCATTTGTAGTGCTTTTCAATTTCCAGGTTATTTAGTTCTCAAAACAAATCATTGAATGCATGAAAAATAGCAAATGAAGGCAGAAATGGTTGAAAGTTGATGGCGTCGCTTTGAATGGTGCATACCGAATGCACAAAAAGTCTGAAGTTGTAATAAGTTTAAAAAATGAAATGCCTTTGTAACAGATGAGTTTAATTTCGTCAGAAACCTGAATACTTCGAAAGAGATTGTCCAGTTTGTAAACGAAGTGCATCCAGTTTTTGCCGTAACCCTCTCTACTTTTTTGAACAACCTATGTGGGTGAAATGATGATACCATGCCAAGTTTCAACTTTTTCAGAGTTCATTTGTAGTGCTTTTCAATTTCCAGGTCATTTAGTTCTCAAAACAAATGATTGAATGCATGAAAAATAGCAAATGAAGACAGAAATGGTTGAAAGTTGATGGCGTCGCTTTGAATGGTGCATACCGAATGCACAAAAAGTCTGAAGTTGTAATAAGTTTAAAAAATGAAATGCCTTTGTAACAGATGACTTTAATTTCGTCAGAAACCTGGATACTTCGAAAGAGATTGTCCAGTTTGTAAATGAAGTGCATCCAGTTTTTGCCGTAACCCTCTCTACTTTTTTGAACAATCTATGTGGGTGAAATGATGATACCATGCCAAGTTTCAACTTTTTCAGAGTTCATTTGTAGTGCTTTTCAATTTCCAGGTCATTTAGTTCTCAAAACAAATCATTGAATGCATGAAAAATATCAAATGAAGGCAGAAATGGTTGAAAGTTGATGGTGTCGCTTTGAATGGTGCATACTGAATGCACAAAATGTCTGGAGTTGTAATAAGTTTAAAAAAATGAAATGCCTTTGTAACAGATGAGTTTAATTTCGTCAGAAACCTGAATACTTCGAAAGAGATTGTCCAGTTTGTAAATGAAGTGCATCCAGTTTTTGTCGTGACCCTCTCTACTTTTTTGAACAATCTATGTGGGTGAAATGATGATACCATGCCAAGTTTCAACTTTTTCAGAGTTCATTTGTAGTGCTTTTCAATTTCCAGGTCATTTCGTTCTCAAAACAAATCATTGAATGCATGAAAAATAGCAAATGAAGGCAGAAATGGTTGAAAGTTGATGGCGTCGCTTTGAATGGTGCATAGTGAATGCACAAAAAGTCTGGAGTTGTAATAAGTTTAAAAAAATGAAATGCCTTTGTAACAGATGAGTTTAAATTCGTCAGAAACCTGAATACTTCGAAAGAAATTGTCCAGTTTGTAAACGAAGTGCATCCAGTTTTTGCCGTAACCCTCTCTACTTTTTTGAACAATCTATGTGGGTGAAATGATGATACCATGCCAAGTTTCAACTTTTTCAGAGTTCATTTGTAGTGCTTTTCAATTTCCAGGTCATTTAGTTCTCAAAACAAACCATTGAATGCATGAAAAATATCAAATGAAGGCAAAAATGGTTGAAAGTTGATGGCGTCGCTTTGAACGGTGCATACCGAATGCACAAAATGTCTGGAGTTGTAATAAGTTTAAAAAAATGAAATGCCTTTGTAACAGATGAGTTTAATTTCGTCAGAAACCTGAATACTTCGAAAGAGATTGTCCAGTTTGTAAACGAAGTGCATCCAGTTTTTGCCGTAACCCTCTCTACTTTTTTGAACAATCTATGTGGGTGAAATGATGATACCATGCCAAGTTTCAACTTTTTCAGAGTTCATTTGTAGTGCTTTTCAATTTCCAGGTCATTTAGTTCTCAAAAAAATCATTGAATGCATGAAAAATAGCAAATGAAGGCAGAAATGGTTGAAAGTTGATGGCGTCGCTTTGAATGGTGCATACTGAATGCACAAAAAGTCTGCAGTTGTAATAAGTTTAAAAAAATGAAATGCCTTTGTAACAGATGAGTTTAATTTCGTCAGAAACCTGAATACTTCGAAAGAGATTGTCCAGTTTGTAAACGAAGTGCATCCAGTTTTTGCCGTAACCCTCTCTACTTTTTTGAACAACCTATGTGGGTGAAATGATGATACCATGCCAAGTTTCAACTTTTTCAGAGTTCATTTGTAGTGCTTTTCAATTTCCAGGTCATTTAGTTCTCAAAACAAATCATTGAATGCATGAAAAATATCAAATGAAGGCAGAAATGGTTGAAAGTTGATGGCGTCGCTTTGAATGGTGCATACGGAATGCACAAAATGTCTGGAGTTGTAATAAGTTTAAAAAAATGAAATGCCTTTGTAACAGATGAGTTTAATTTCGTCAGAAACCTGAATACTTCGAAAGAGATTGTCCAGTTTGTAAACGAAGTGCATCCAGTTTTTGCCGTAACCCTCTCTACTTTTTTGAACAATCTATGTGGGTGAAATGATGATACCATGCCAAGTTTCAACTTTTTCAGAGTTCATTTGTAGTGCTTTTCAATTTCCAGGTCATTTAGTTCTCAAAACAAATCATTGAATGCATGAAAAATAGCAAATGAAGGCAGAAATGGTTGAAAGTTGATGGCGTCGCTTTGAATGGTGCATACGGAATGCACAAAAAGTCTGGAGTTGTAATAAGTTTAAAAAAATGAAATGCATTTGTAACAGATGAGTTTAATTTCGTCAGAAACCTGAATACTTCGAAAGAGATTGTCCAGTTTGTAAACGAAGTGCATCCAGTTTTTGCCGTAACCCTCTCTACTTTTTTGAACAATCTATGTGGGTCAAATGATGTTACCATGCCAAGTTTCAACTTTTTCAGAGTTCATTTGTAGTGCTTTTCAATTTCCAGGTCATTTAGTTCTCAAAACAAATCATTGAATGCATGAAAAATATCAAATGAAGGCAGAAATGGTTGAAAGTTGATGGCGTCGCTTTGATTGGTGCATAGTGAATGCACAAAAAGTCTGGAGTTGTAATAAGTTAAAAAAAATGAAATGCCTTTGTAACAGATGAGTTTAATTTCGTCAGAAACCTGAATACTTCGAATGAGATTGTCCAGTTTGTAAACGAAGTGCATCCAGTTTTTGCCGTAACCCTCTCTACTTTTTTGAACAATCTATGTGGGTGAAATGATGATACCATGCCAAGTTTCAACTTTTTCAGAGTTCATTTGTAGTGCTTTTCAATTTCCAGGTCATTTAGTTCTCAAAACAAACCATTGAATGCATGAAAAATAGCAAATGAAGGCAGAAATGGTTGGAAGTTGATGGCGTCGCTTTGAATGGTGCGTACTGAATGCACAAAAAGTCTGGAGTTGTAATAAGTTTAAAAAAATGAAATGCCTTTGTAACAGATGAGTTTAATTTCGTCAGAAACCTGAATATTTCGAAAGAGATTGTCCAGTTTGTAAACGAAGTGCATCCAGTTTTTGCCGTAACCCTCTCTACTTTTTTGAACAATCTATGTGGGTGAAATGATGATACCATGCCAAGTTTCAACTTTTTCAGAGTTCATTTGTAGTGCTTTTCAATTTCCAGGTCATTTCGTTCTCAAAACAAATCATTGAATGCATTAAAAATAGCAAATGAAGGCAGAAATGGTTGAAAGTTGATGGCGTCGCTTTGAATGGTGCATACCGAATGCACAAAAAGTCTGCAGTTGTAATAAGTTTAAAAAAATGAAATGTCTTTGTAACAGATGAGTTTAATTTCGTCAGAAACCTGAATACTTCGAAAGAGATTGTCCAGTTTGTAAACGAAGTGCATCCAGTTTTTGCCGTAACCCTCTCTACTTTTTTGAACAATCTATGTGGGTGAAATGATGATACCATGCCAAGTTTCAACTTTTTCAGAGTTCATTTGTAGTGCTTTTCAATTTCCAGGTCATTTAGTTCTCAAAACAAATCATTGAATGCATGAAAAATAGCAAATGAAGGCAGAAATGGTTGAAAGTTGATGGCGTCGCTTTGAATGGTGCATACCGTATGCACAAAAAGTCTGCAGTTGTGATAAGTTTAAAAAAATGAAATGCCTTTGTAACAGATGAGTTTAATTTCGTCAGAAACCTGAATACTTCGAAAGAGATTGTCCAGTTTGTAAACGAAGTGCATCCAGTTTTTGCCGTCACCCTCTCTACTTTTTTGAACAATCTATGTGGGTGAAATGATGATACCATGCCAAGTTTCAACTTTTTCAGAGTTCATTTGTAGTGCTTTTCAATTTCCAGGTCATTTAGTTCTCAAAACAAACCATTGAATGCATGAAAAATATCAAATGAAGGTAGAAATGGTTGAAAGTTGATGGCGTCGCTTTGAATGGTGCATACTGAATGCACAAAATGTCTGGAGTTGTAATAAGTTTAAAAAAATGAAATGTCTTTGTAACAGATGAGTTTAATTTCGTCAGAAACCTGAATACTTCGAAAGAGATTGTCCAGTTTGTAAACGAAGTTCATCCAGTTTTTGCCGTAACCCTATCTACTTTTTTGAACAATCTATGTGGGTGAAATGATGATACCATGCCAAGTTTCAACTTTTTCAGAGTTCATTTGTAGTGCTTTTCAATTTCCAGGTCATTTAGTTCTCAAAACAAACCATTGAATGCATGAAAAATATCAAATGAAGGCAGAAATGGTTGAAAGTTGATGGCGTCGCTTTGAATGGTGCATACTGAATGCACAAAATGTCTGGAGTTGTAATAAGTTTAAAAAAATGAAATGCCTTTGTAACAGATGAGTTTAATTTCGTCAGAAACCTGAATACTTCGAAAGAGATTGTCCAGTTTGTAAACGAAGTGCATCCAGTTTTTGCCGTGACCCTCTCTACTTTTTTGAACAACCTATGTGGGTGAAATGATGATACCATGCCAAGTTTCAACTTTTTCAGAGTTCATTTGTAGTGCTTTTCAATTTCCAGGTCATTTCGTTCTCAAAACAAACCATTGAATGCATGAAAAATAGCAAATGAAGGCAGAAATGGTTGAAAGTTGATGGCGTCGCTTTGAATGGTGCATACTGAATGCACAAAAAGTCTGGAGTTGTAATAAGTTTAAAAAAATGAAATGCATTTGTAACAGATGAGTTTAATTTCGTCAGAAACCTGAATACTTCGAAAGAGATTGTCCAGTTTGTAAACGAAGTGCATCCAGTTTTTTCCGTAACCCTCTCTACTTTTTTGAACAATCTATGTGGGTGAAATGATGATACCATGCCAAGTTTCAACTTTTTCAGAGTTCATTTGTAGTGCTTTTCAATTTCCAGGTCATTTAGTTCTCAAAAAAATCATTGAATGCATGAAAAATAGCAAATGAAGGCAGAAATGGCTGAAAGTTGATGGCGTCGCTTTGAATGGTGCATACTGAATGCACAAAAAGTCTGGAGTTGTAATAAGTTTAAAAAAATGAAATGCATTTGTAATAAATGAGTTTAATTTCGTCAGAAACCTGAATACTTCGAAAGAGATTGTCCAGTTTGTAAACGAAGTACGTCCAGTTTTTGCCGTAACCCTCTCTACTTTTTTGAACAATCTATGTGGGTGAAATGATGATACCATGCCAAGTTTCAACTTTTTCAGAGTTCATTTGTAGTGCTTTTCAATTTCCAGGTCATTTAGTTCTCAAAAAAAATCATTGAATGCATGAAAAATAGCAAATGAAGGAAAAATGGTTGAAAGTTGATGGCGTCGCTTTGAATGGTGCATACTGAATGCACAAAAAGTCTGGAGTTGTAATAAGTTTAAAAAATGAAATGCATTTGTAACAGATGAGTTTAATTTCGTCAGAAACCTGAATACTTCGAAAGAGATTGTCCAGTTTGTAAACGAAGTACGTCCAGTTTTTGCCGTAACCCTCTCTACTTTTTTGAACAATCTATGTGGGTGAAATGATGATACCATGCCAAGTTTCAACTTTTTCAGAGTTCATTTGTAGTGCTTTTCAATTTCCAGGTCATTTAGTTCTCAAAACAAATCATTGAATGAATGGAAAATAGCAAATGAAGGCAGAAATGGTTGAAAGTTGATGGCGTCGCTTTGAATGGTGCATATTGAATGCACAAAAAGTCTGGAGTTGTAAAAAGTTTAAAAAAATGAAATGCCTTTGTAACAGATGAGTTTAATTTCGTCCGAAACCTGAATACTTCGAAAGAGATTGTCCAGTTTGTAAACGAAGTGCATCCAGTTTTTGCCGTAACCCTCTCTACTTTTTTGAACAATCTATGTTGGTGAAATGATGATACCATGCCAAGTTTCAACTTTTTCAGAGTTCATTTGTAGTGCTTTTCAATTTCCAGGTCATTTAGTTCTCAAAACAAATCATTGAATGCATCAAAAATATCAAATGAAGGCAGAAATGGTTGAAAGTTGATGGCGTCGCTTTGAATGGTGCATACTGAATGCACAAAATGTCTGGAGTTGTAATAAGTTTAAAAAAATGAAATGCCTTTGTAACAGATGAGTTTAATTTCGTCAGAAACCTGAATACTTCGAAAGAGATTGTCCAGTTTGTAAACGAAGTGCATCCAGTTTTTGCCGTAACCCTCTCTACTTTTTTGAACAATCTATGTGGGTGAAATGATGATACCATGCCAAGTTTCAACTTTTTCAGAGTTCATTTGTAGTGCTTTTCAATTTCCAGGTCATTTAGTTCTCAAAACAAACCATTGAATGCATGAAAAATATCAAATGAAGGTAGAAATGGTTGAAAGTTGATGGCGTCGCTTTGAATGGTGCATACTGAATGCACAAAATGTCTGGAGTTGTAAAAAGTTTAAAAAAATGAAATGCCTTTGTAACAGATGAGTTTAATTTCGTCCGAAACCTGAATACTTCGAAAGAGATTGTCCAGTTTGTAAACGAAGTGCATCCAGTTTTTGCCGTAACCCTCTCTACTTTTTTGAACAATCTATGTTGGTGAAATGATGATACCATGCCAAGTTTCAACTTTTTCAGAGTTCATTTGTAGTGCTTTTCAATTTCCAGGTCATTTAGTTCTCAAAACAAATCATTGAATGCATCAAAAATATCAAATGAAGGCAGAAATGGTTGAAAGTTGATGGCGTCGCTTTGAATGGTGCATACTGAATGCACAAAATGTCTGGAGTTGTAATAAGTTTAAAAAAATGAAATGCCTTTGTAACAGATGAGTTTAATTTCGTCAGAAACCTGAATACTTCGAAAGAGATTGTCCAGTTTGTAAACGAAGTGCATCCAGTTTTTGCCGTAACCCTCTCTACTTTTTTGAACAATCTATGTTGGTGAAATGATGATACCATGCCAAGTTTCAACTTTTTCAGAGTTCATTTGTAGTGCTTTTCAATTTCCAGGTCATTTAGTTCTCAAAACAAATCATTGAATGCATCAAAAATATCAAATGAAGGCAGAAATGGTTGAAAGTTGATGGCGTCGCTTTGAATGGTGCATACTGAATGCACAAAATGTCTGGAGTTGTAATAAGTTTAAAAAAATGAAATGCCTTTGTAACAGATGAGTTTAATTTCGTCAGAAACCTGAATACTTCGAAAGAGATTGTCCAGTTTGTAAACGAAGTGCATCCAGTTTTTGCCGTAACCCTCTCTACTTTTTTGAACAATCTATGTGGGTGAAATGATGATACCATGCCAAGTTTCAACTTTTTCAGAGTTCATTTGTAGTGCTTTTCAATTTCCAGGTCATTTAGTTCTCAAAACAAATCATTGAATGCATGAAAAATAGCAAATGAAGGCGGAAATGGTTGAAAGTTGATAGCGTCGCTTTGAATGGTGCATATTGAATGCACAAAAAGTCTGGAGTTGTAATAAGTTTAAAAAAATGAAATGCATTTGTAACAGATGAGTTTAATTTCGTCAGAAACCTGAATACTTCGAAAGATATTGTCCAGTTTGTAAACGAAGTGCATCCAGTTTTTGCCGTAACCCTCTCTACTTTTTTGAACAATCTATGTGGGTGAAATGATGTTACCATGCCAAGTTTCAACTTTTTCAGAGTTCATTTGTAGTGCTTTTCAATTTCCAGGTCATTTAGTTCTCAAAACAAATCATTAAATGCATGAAAAATAGCAAATGAAGGCAGAAATGGTTGAAAGTTGATGGCGTCGCTTTGAATGGTGCATACCGAATGCACAAAAATTCGGGAGTTGTAATAAGTTTAAAAAAGTGAAATGCCTTTGTAACAGATGAGTTTAATCTCGTCAGAAACCTGAATACTTCGGAAGAGATTGGCCAGTTTGTAAACGAAGTGCATCCAGTTTTTGCCGTAACCCTCTCTACTTTTTTGAACAATCTATGTGGGTCAAATGATGTTACCATGCCAAGTTTCAACTTTTTCAGAGTTCATTTGTAGTGCTTTTCAATTTCCAGGTCATTTAGTTCTCAAAAAAAATCATTGAATGCATGAAAAATAGCAAATGAAGGCAGGAATGGTTGAAAGTTGATGGCGTCGCTTTGAATGGTGCATACCGAATGCACAAAAAGTCTGCAGTTGTAATAAGTTTAAAAAAATGAAATGCCTTTGTAGCAGATGAGTTTAATTTCGTCAGAAACCTGAATACTTCGAAAGAGATTGTCCAGTTTGTAAACGAAGTGCATCCAGTTTTTGCCGTAACCCTCTCTACTTTTTTGAACAACCTATGTGGGTGAAATGATGATACCATGCCAAGTTTCAACTTTTTCAGAGTTCATTTGTAGTGCTTTTCAATTTCCAGGTCATTTAGTTCTCAAAACAAATCATTGAATGCATGAAAAATATCAAATGAAGGCAGAAATGGTTGAAATTTGATGGCGTCGCTTTGAATGGTGCATACGGAATGCACAAAATGTCTGGAGTTGTAATACGTTTAAAAAAATGAAATGCCTTTGTAACAGATGAGTTTAATTTCGTCAGAAACCTGAATACTTCGAAAGAGATTGTCCAGTTTGTAAACGAAGTGCATCCAGTTTTTGCCGTAACCCTCTCTAATTTTTTGAACAATCTATGTGGGTGAAATGATGATACCATGCCAAGTTTCAACTTTTTCAGAGTTCATTTGTAGTGCTTTTCAATTTCCAGGTCATTTAGTTCTCAAAACAAATCATTGAATGCATCAAAAATAGCAAATGAAGGCAGAAATGGTTGAAAGTTGATGGCGTCGCTTTGAATGGTGCATACTGAATGCACAAAATGTCTGGAGTTGTAATAAGTTTAAAAAAATGAAATGCCTTTGTAACAGATGAGTTTAATTTCGTCAGAAACCTGAATACTTCGAAAGAGATTGTCCATTTTGTAAACGAAGTGCATCCAGTTTTTGCCGTGACCCTCTCTACTTTTTTGAACAATCTATGTGGGTGAAATGATGATACCATGCCAAGTTTCAACTTTTTTAGAGTTCATTTGTAGTGCTTTTCAATTTCCAGGTCATTTAGTTCTCAAAACAAATCATTGAATGCATGAAAAATAGCAAATGAAGGCCGAAATGGTTGAAAGTTGATGGCGTCGCTTTGAATGGTGTATATTGAATGCACAAAAAGTCTGGAGTTGTAATAAGTTTAAAAAAATGAAATGCCTTTGTAACAGATGAGTTTAAATTCGTCAGAAACCTGAATACTTCGAAAGAGATTGTCCAGTTTGTAAACGAAGTGCATCCAGTTTTTGCCGTAACCCTCTCTACTTTTTTGAACAATCTATGTGGGTGAAATGATGATACCATGCCAAGTTTCAACTTTTTCAGAGTTCATTTGTAGTGCTTTTCAATTTCCAGGTCATTTAGTTCTCAAAACAAATCATTGAATGCATGAAAAATAGCAAATGAAGGCAGAAATGGTTGAAAGTTGATGGCGTCGCTTTGAATGGTGCATACCGAATGCACAAAAAGTCGGGAGTTGTAATAAGTTTAAAAAAGTGAAATGCCTCTGTAACAGATGAGTTTAATCTCGTCAGAAACCTGAATACTTCGAAAGAGATTGGCCAGTTTGTAAACGAAGTGCATCCAGATTTTGCCGTAACCCTCTCTACTTTTTTGAACAATCTATGTGGGTCAAATGATGTTACCATGCCAAGTTTCAACTTTTTCAGAGTTCATTTGTAGTGCTTTTCAGTTTCCAGGTCATTTAGTTCTCAAAACAAATCATTGAATGCATCAAAAAAATGAAATGAAGGTAGAAATGGTTGAAAGTTGATGGCGTCGCTTTGAATGGTGCATACTGAATGCACAAAATGTCTGGAGTTGTAATAAGTTTAAAAAAATGAAATGCCTTTGTAACAGATGAGTTTAATTTCGTCAGAAACCTGAATACTTCGAAAGAGATTGTCCAGTTTGTAAACGAAGTGCATCCAGTTTTTGCCGTAACCCTCTCTACATTTTTGAACAATCTATGTGGGTGAAATGATGATACCATGCCAAGTTTCAACTTTTTCAGAGTTCATTTGTACTGCTTTTCAATTTCCAGGTCATTTAGTTCTCAAAACAAATCATTGAATGCATGAAAAATAGCAAATGAAGGCAGAAATGGTTGAAAGTTGATGGCGTCTCTTTGAATGGTGCATACCGAATGCACAAAAAGTCTGCAGTTGTAATAAGTTTAAAAAAATGAAATGCCTTTGTAACAGATGAGTTTAATTTCGTTAGAAACCTGAATACTTCGAAAGAGATTGTCCAGTTTGTTAACGAAGTGCATCCAGTTTTTGCCGTAACCCTCTCTACTTTTTTGAACAATCTATGTGGGTGAAATGATGATACCATGCCAAGTTTCAACTTTTTCAGAGTTCATTTGTAGTGCTTTTCAATTTCCAGGTCATTTAGTTCTCAAAACAAACCATTGAATGCATGAAAAATATCAAATGAAGGCAGAAATGGTTGAAAGTTGATGGCGTCGCTTTGAATGGTGCATACTGAATGCACAAAATGTCTGGAGTTGTAATAAGTTTAAAAAAATGAAATGCCTTTGTAACAGATGAGTTTAATTTCGTCAGAAACCTGAATACTTCGAAAGAGATTGTCCAGTTTGTAAACGAAGTGCATCCAGTTTTTGCCGTAACCCTCTCTACTTTTTTGAACAATCTATGTGGGTGAAATGATGATACCATGCCAAGTTTCAACTTTTTCAGAGTTCATTTGTAGTGCTTTTCAATTTCCAGGTCATTTAGTTCTCAAAACAAATCATTGAATGCATGAGAAATATCAAATGAAGGCAGAAATGGTTGAAAGTTGATGGCGTCGCTTTGAATGGTGCATACTGAATGCACAAAAAGTCTGCAGTTCTAATAAGTTTAAAAAAATGAAATGCCTTTGTAACAGATGAGTTTAATTTCGTCAGAAACCTGAATACTTCGAAAGAGATTGTCCAGTTTGTAAACGAAGTGCATCCAGTTTTTGCCGTAACCCTCTCTACTTTTTTGAACAACCTATGTGGGTGAAATGATGATACCATGCCAAGTTTCAACTTTTTCAGAGTTCATTTGTAGTGCTTTTCAATTTCCAGGTCATTTAGTTCTCAAAACAAATCATTGAATGCATGAAAAATATCAAATGAAGGCAGAAATGGTTGAAAGTTGATGGCGTCGCTTTGAATGGTGCATACTGAATGCACAAAATGTCTGGAGTTGTAATAAGTTTAAAAAAATGAAATGCCTTTGTAACAGATGAGTTTAATTTCGTCAGAAACCTGAATACTTCGAAAGAGATTGTCCAGTTTGTAAACGAAGTGCATCCAGTTTTTGCCGTAACCCTCTCTACTTTTTTGAACAATCTATGTGGGTGAAATGATGATACCATGCCAAGTTTCAACTTTTTCAGAGTTCATTTGTAGTGCTTTTCAATTTCCAGGTCATTTAGTTCTCAAAAAAAATCATTGAATGCATGAAAAATAGCAAATGAAGGCAGAAATGGCTGAAAGTTGATGGCGTCGCTTTGAATGGTGCATACTGGATGCACAAAAAGTCTGGAGTTGTAATAAGTTTAAAAAAATGAAATGCATTTGTAACAGATGAGTTTAATTTTGTCAGAAACCTGAATACTTCGAAAGAGATTGTCCAGTTTGTAAACGAAGTACGTCCAGTTTTTGCCGTAACCCTCTCTACTTTTTTGAACAATCTATGTGGGTGAAATGATGATACCATGCCAAGTTTCAACTTTTTCAGAGTTCATTTGTAGTGCTTTTCAATTTCCAGGTCATTTAGTTCTCAAAACAAATCATTGAATGCATGGAAAATAGCAAATGAAGGCAGAAATGGTTGAAAGTTGATGGCGTCGCTTTGAATGGTGCATACTGAATGCACAAAAAGTCTGGAGTTGTAAAAAGTTTAAAAAAATGAAATGCCTTTGTAACAGATGAGTTTAATTTCGTCAGAAACCTGAATACTTCGAAAGAGATTGTCCAGTTTGTAAACGAAGTGCATCCAGTTTTTGCCGTAACCCTCTCTACTTTTTTGAACAATCTATGTGGGTGAAATGATGATACCATGCCAAGTTTCAACTTTTTCAGAGTTCATTTGTAGTGCTTTTCAATTTCCAGGTCATTTAGTTCTCAAAACAAATCATTGAATGCATCAAAAATATCAAATGAAGGCAGAAATGGTTGAAAGTTGATGGCGCCGCTTTGAATGGTGCATACTGAATGCACAAAATGTCTGGAGTTGTAATAAGTTTAAAAAAATGAAATGCCTTTGTAACAGATGAGTTTAATTTCGTCAGAAACCTGAATACTTCGAAAGAGATTGTCCATTTTGTAAACGAAGTGCATCCAGTTTTTGCCGTGACCCTCTCTACTTTTTTGAACAATCTATGTGGGTGAAATGATGATACCATGCCAAGTTTCAACTTTTTTAGAGTTCATTTGTAGTGCTTTTCAATTTCCAGGTCATTTAGTTCTCAAAACAAATCATTGAATGCATGAAAAATAGCAAATGAAGGCAGAAATGGTTGAAAGTTGATGGCGTCGCTTTGAATGGTGTATATTGAATGCACAAAAAGTCTGGAGTTGTAATAAGTTTAAAAAAATGAAATGCATTTGTAACAGATGAGTTTAATTTCGTCAAAAACCTGAATACTTCGAAAGAGATTGTCCAGTTTGTAAACGAAGTGCATCCAGTTTTTGCCGTAACCCTCTCTACTTTTTTGAACAATCTATGTGGGTGAAATGATGATACCATGCCAAGTTTCAACTTTTTCAGAGTTCATTTGTAGTGCTTTTCAATTTCCAGGTCATTTAGTTCTCAAAACAAATCATTGAATGCATGAAAAATAGCAAATGAAGGCAGAAATGGTTGAAAGTTGATGGCGTCGCTTTGAATGGTGCATACCGAATGCACAAAAAGTCGGGAGTTGTAATAAGTTTAAAAAAGTGAAATGCCTTTGTAACAGATGAGTTTAATCTCGTCAGAAACCTGAATACTTCGAAAGAGATTGGCCAGTTTGTAAACGAAGTGCATCCAGTTTTTGCCGTAACCCTCTCTACTTTTTTGAACAATCTATGTGGGTCAAATGATGTTACCATGCCAAGTTTCAACTTTTTCAGAGTTCATTTGTAGTGCTTTTCAGTTTCCAGGTCATTTAGTTCTCAAAACAAATCATTGAATGCATCAAAAAAATCAAATGAAGGCAGAAATGGTTGAAAGTTGATGGCGTCGCTTTGAATGGTGCATACTGAATGCACAAAATGTCTGGAGTTGTAATAAGTTTAAAAAAATGAAATGCCTTTGTAACAGATGAGGTTAATTTCGTCAGAAACCTGAATACTTCGAAAGAGATTGTCCAGTTTGTAAACGAAGTGCATCCAGTTTTTGCCGTAACCCTCTCTACATTTTTGAACAATCTATGTGGGTGAAATGATGATACCATGCCAAGTTTCAACTTTTTCAGAGTTCATTTGTAGTGCTTTTCAATTTCCAGGTCATTTAGTTCTCAAAACAAATCATTGAATGCATGAAAAATAGCAAATGAAGGCAGAAATGGTTGAAAGTTGATGGCGTCGCTTTGAATGGTGCATACTGAATGCACAAAAAGTCTGCAGTTGTAATAAGTTTAAAAAAATGAAATGCCTTTGTAACAGATGAGTTTAATTTCGTCAGAAACCTGAATACTTCGAAAGAGATTGTCCAGTTTGTAAACGAAGTGCATCCAGTTTTTGCCGTAACCCTCTCTACTTTTTTGAACAATCTATGTGGGTGAAATGATGATACCATGCCAAGTTTCAACTTTTTCAGAGTTCATTTGTAGTGCTTTTCAATTTCCAGGTCATTTCGTTCTCAAAACAAATCATTGAATGCATTAAAAATAGCAAATGAAGGCAGAAATGGTTGAAAGTTGATGGCGTCGCTTTGAATGGTGCATACCGAATGCACAAAAAGTCGGGAGTTGTAATAAGTTTAAAAAAGTGAAATGCCTTTGTAACAGATGAGTTTAATCTCGTCAGAAACCTGAATACTTCGAAAGAGATTGGCCAGTTTGTAAACGAAGTGCATCCAGTTTTTGCCGTAACCCTCTCTACTTTTTTGAACAATCTATGTGGGTCAAATGATGTTACCATGCCAAGTTTCAACTTTTTCAGAGTTCATTTGTAGTGCTTTTCAGTTTCCAGGTCATTTAGTTCTCAAAACAAATCATTGAATGCATCAAAAAAATCAAATGAAGGCAGAAATGGTTGAAAGTTGATGGCGTCGCTTTGAATGGTGCATACTGAATGCACAAAATGTCTGGAGTTGTAATAAGTTTAAAAAAATGAAATGCCTTTGTAACAGATGAGGTTAATTTCGTCAGAAACCTGAATACTTCGAAAGAGATTGTCCAGTTTGTAAACGAAGTGCATCCAGTTTTTGCCGTAACCCTCTCTACATTTTTGAACAATCTATGTGGGTGAAATGATGATACCATGCCAAGTTTCAACTTTTTCAGAGTTCATTTGTAGTGCTTTTCAATTTCCAGGTCATTTAGTTCTCAAAACAAATCATTGAATGCATGAAAAATAGCAAATGAAGGCAGAAATGGTTGAAAGTTGATGGCGTCGCTTTGAATGGTGCATACTGAATGCACAAAAAGTCTGCAGTTGTAATAAGTTTAAAAAAATGAAATGCCTTTGTAACAGATGAGTTTAATTTCGTCAGAAACCTGAATACTTCGAAAGAGATTGTCCAGTTTGTAAACGAAGTGCATCCAGTTTTTGCCGTAACCCTCTCTACTTTTTTGAACAATCTATGTGGGTGAAATGATGATACCATGCCAAGTTTCAACTTTTTCAGAGTTCATTTGTAGTGCTTTTCAATTTCCAGGTCATTTCGTTCTCAAAACAAATCATTGAATGCATTAAAAATAGCAAATGAAGGCAGAAATGGTTGAAAGTTGATGGCGTCGCTTTGAATGGTGCATACTGAATGCACAAAAAGTCTGGAGTTGTAATAAGTTTAAAAAAATGAAATGCATTTGTAACAGATGAGTTTAATTTCGTCAGAAACCTGAATACTTCGAAAGAGATTGTCCAGTTTGTAAACGAAGTGCATCCAGTTTTTGCCGTAACCCTCTCTACTTTTTTGAACAATCTATGTGGGTGAAATGATGATACCATGCCAAGTTTCAACTTTTTCAGAGTTCATTTGTAGTGCTTTTCAATTTCCAGGTCATTTAGTTCTCAAAACAAATCATTGAATGCATGAAAAATAGCAAATGAAGGCAGAAATGGTTGAAAGTTGATGGCGTCGCTTTGAATGGTGTATATTGAATGCACAAAAAGTCTGGAGTTGTAATAAGTTTAAAAAAATGAAATGCATTTGTAACAGATGAGTTTAATTTCGTCAAAAACCTGAATACTTCGAAAGAGATTGTCCAGTTTGTAAACGAAGTGCATCCAGTTTTTGCCGTAACCCTCTCTACTTTTTTGAACAATCTATGTGGGTGAAATGATGATACCATGCCAAGTTTCAACTTTTTCAGAGTTCATTTGTAGTGCTTTTCAATTTCCAGGTCATTTAGTTCTCAAAACAAATCATTGAATGCATGAAAAATAGAAAATGAAGGCAGAAATGGTTGAAAGTTGATGGCGTCGCTTTGAATGGTGCATACCGAATGCACAAAAAGTCGGGAGTTGTAATAAGTTTAAAAAAGTGAAATGCCTCTGTAACAGATGAGTTTAATCTCGTCAGAAACCTGAATACTTCGAAAGAGATTGGCCAGTTTGTAAACGAAGTGCATCCAGTTTTTGCCGTAACCCTCTCTACTTTTTTGAACAATCTATGTGGGTCAAATGATGTTACCATGCCAAGTTTCAACTTTTTCAGAGTTCATTTGTAGTGCTTTTCAGTTTCCAGGTCATTTAGTTCTCAAAACAAATCATTGAATGCATCAAAAAAATGAAATGAAGGTAGAAATGGTTGAAAGTTGATGGCGTCGCTTTGAATGGTGCATACTGAATGCACAAAATGTCTGGAGTTGTAATAAGTTTAAAAAAATAAAATGCCTTTGTAACAGATGAGTTTAATTTCGTCAGAAACCTGAATACTTCGAAAGAGATTGTCCAGTTTGTAAACGAAGTGCATCCAGTTTTTGCCGTAACCCTCTCTACATTTTTGAACAATCTATGTGGGTGAAATGATGATACCATGCCAAGTTTCAACTTTTTCAGAGTTCATTTGTAGTGCTTTTCAATTTCCAGGTCATTTAGTTCTCAAAACAAATCATTGAATGCATGAAAAATAGCAAATGAAGGCAGAAATGGTTGAAAGTTGATGGCGTCTCTTTGAATGGTGCATACCGAATGCACAAAAAGTCTGCAGTTGTAATAAGTTTAAAAAAATGAAATGCCTTTGTAACAGATGAGTTTAATTTCGTTAGAAACCTGAATACTTCGAAAGAGATTGTCCAGTTTGTAAACGAAGTGCATCCAGTTTTTGCCGTAACCCTCTCTACTTTTTTGAACAATCTATGTGGGTGAAATGATGATACCATGCCAAGTTTCAACTTTTTCAGAGTTCATTTGTAGTGCTTTTCAATTTCCAGGTCATTTAGTTCTCAAAACAAACCATTGAATGCATGAAAAATATCAAATGAAGGCAGAAATGGTTGAAAGTTGATGGCGTCGCTTTGAATGGTGCATACTGAATGCACAAAATGTCTGGAGTTGTAATAAGTTTAAAAAAATGAAATGCCTTTGTAACAGATGAGTTTAATTTCGTCAGAAACCTGAATACTTCGAAAGAGATTGTCCAGTTTGTAAACGAAGTGCATCCAGTTTTTGCCGTAACCCTCTCTACTTTTTTGAACAATCTATGTGGGTGAAATGATGATACCATGCCAAGTTTCAACTTTTTCAGAGTTCATTTGTAGTGCTTTTCAATTTCCAGGTCATTTAGTTCTCAAAACAAATCATTGAATGCATGAGAAATATCAAATGAAGGCAGAAATGGTTGAAAGTTGATGGCGTCGCTTTGAATGGTGCATACTGAATGCACAAAAAGTCTGCAGTTGTAATAAGTTTAAAAAAATGAAATGCCTTTGTAACAGATGAGTTTAATTTCGTCAGAAACCTGAATACTTCGAAAGAGATTGTCCAGTTTGTAAACGAAGTGCATCCAGTTTTTGCCGTAACCCTCTCTACTTTTTTGAACAACCTATGTGGGTGAAATGATGATACCATGCCAAGTTTCAACTTTTTCAGAGTTCATTTGTAGTGCTTTTCAATTTCCAGGTCATTTAGTTCTCAAAACAAATCATTGAATGCATGAAAAATATCAAATGAAGGCAGAAATGGTTGAAAGTTGATGGCGTCGCTTTGAATGGTGCATACTGAATGCACAAAATGTCTGGAGTTGTAATAAGTTTAAAAAAATGAAATGCCTTTGTAACAGATGAGTTTAATTTCGTCAGAAACCTGAATACTTCGAAAGAGATTGTCCAGTTTGTAAACGAAGTGCATCCAGTTTTTGCCGTAACCCTCTCTACTTTTTTGAACAATCTATGTGGGTGAAATGATGATACCATGCCAAGTTTCAACTTTTTCAGAGTTCATTTGTAGTGCTTTTCAATTTCCAGGTCATTTAGTTCTCAAAAAAAATCATTGAATGCATGAAAAATAGCAAATGAAGGCAGAAATGGCTGGAAGTTGATGGCGTCGCTTTGAATGGTGCATACTGGATGCACAAAAAGTCTGGAGTTGTAATAAGTTTAAAAAAATGAAATGCATTTGTAACAGATGAGTTTAATTTTGTCAGAAACCTGAATACTTCGAAAGAGATTGTCCAGTTTGTAAACGAAGTACGTCCAGTTTTTGCCGTAACCCTCTCTACTTTTTTGAACAATCTATGTGGGTGAAATGATGATACCATGCCAAGTTTCAACTTTTTCAGAGTTCATTTGTAGTGCTTTTCAATTTCCAGGTCATTTAGTTCTCAAAACAAATCATTGAATGCATGGAAAATAGCAAATGAAGGCAGAAATGGTTGAAAGTTGATGGCGTCGCTTTGAATGGTGCATACTGAATGCACAAAAAGTCTGGAGTTGTAAAAAGTTTAAAAAAATGAAATGCCTTTGTAACAGATGAGTTTAATTTCGTCAGAAACCTGAATACTTCGAAAGAGATTGTCCAGTTTGTAAACGAAGTGCATCCAGTTTTTGCCGTAACCCTCTCTACTTTTTTGAACAATCTATGTGGGTGAAATGATGATACCATGCCAAGTTTCAACTTTTTCAGAGTTCATTTGTAGTGCTTTTCAATTTCCAGGTCATTTAGTTCTCAAAACAAATCATTGAATGCATCAAAAATATCAAATGAAGGCAGAAATGGTTGAAAGTTGATGGCGCCGCTTTGAATGGTGCATACTGAATGCACAAAATGTCTGGAGTTGTAATAAGTTTAAAAAAATGAAATGCCTTTGTAACAGATGAGTTTAATTTCGTCAGAAACCTGAATACTTCGAAAGAGATTGTCCATTTTGTAAACGAAGTGCATCCAGTTTTTTCCGTGACCCTCTCTACTTTTTTGAACAATCTATGTGGGTGAAATGATGATACCATGCCAAGTTTCAACTTTTTTAGAGTTCATTTGTAGTGCTTTTCAATTTCCAGGTCATTTAGTTCTCAAAACAAATCATTGAATGCATGAAAAATAGCAAATGAAGGCAGAAATGGTTGAAAGTTGATGGCGTCGCTTTGAATGGTGTATATTGAATGCACAAAAAGTCTGGAGTTGTAATAAGTTTAAAAAAATGAAATGCATTTGTAACAGATGAGTTTAATTTCGTCAAAAACCTGAATACTTCGAAAGAGATTGTCCAGTTTGTAAACGAAGTGCATCCAGTTTTTGCCGTAACCCTCTCTACTTTTTTGAACAATCTATGTGGGTGAAATGATGATACCATGCCAAGTTTCAACTTTTTCAGAGTTCATTTGTAGTGCTTTTCAATTTCCAGGTCATTTAGTTCTCAAAACAAATCATTGAATGCATGAAAAATAGCAAATGAAGGCAGAAATGGTTGAAAGTTGATGGCGTCGCTTTGAATGGTGCATACCGAATGCACAAAAAGTTGGGAGTTGTAATAAGTTTAAAAAAGTGAAATGCCTTTGTAACAGATGAGTTTAATCTCGTCAGAAACCTGAATACTTCGAAAGAGATTGGCCAGTTTGTAAACGAAGTGCATCCAGTTTTTGCCGTAACCCTCTCTACTTTTTTGAACAATCTATGTGGGTCAAATGATGTTACCATGCCAAGTTTCAACTTTTTCAGAGTTCATTTGTAGTGCTTTTCAGTTTCCAGGTCATTTAGTTCTCAAAACAAATCATTGAATGCATCAAAAAAATCAAATGAAGGCAGAAATGGTTGAAAGTTGATGGCGTCGCTTTGAATGGTGCATACTGAATGCACAAAATGTCTGGAGTTGTAATAAGTTTAAAAAAATGAAATGCCTTTGTAACAGATGAGGTTAATTTCGTCAGAAACCTGAATACTTCGAAAGAGATTGTCCAGTTTGTAAACGAAGTGCCTCCAGTTTTTGCCGTAACCCTCTCTACATTTTTGAACAATCTATGTGGGTGAAATGATGATACCATGCCAAGTTTCAACTTTTTTAGAGTTCATTTGTAGTGCTTTTCAATTTCCAGGTCATTTAGTTCTCAAAACAAATCATTGAATGCATGAAAAATAGCAAATGAAGGCAGAAATGGTTGAAAGTTGATGGCGTCGCTTTGAATGGTGCATACTGAATGCACAAAAAGTCTGGAGTTGTAATAAGTTTAAAAAAATGAAATGCATTTGTAACAGATGAGTTTAATTTCGTCAGAAACCTGAATACTTCGAAAGAGATTGTCCAGTTTGTAAACGAAGTGCATCCAGTTTTTGCCGTAACCCTCTCTACTTTTTTGAACAATCTATGTGGGTGAAATGATGATACCATGCCAAGTTTCAACTTTTTCAGAGTTCATTTGTAGTGCTTTTCAATTTCCAGGTCATTTAGTTCTCAAAACAAATCATTGAATGCATGAAAAATAGCAAATGAAGGCAGAAATGGTTGAAAGTTGATGGCGTCGCTTTGAATGGTGCATACCGAATGCACAAAAAGTCTGCAGTTGTAATAAGTTTAAAAAAATGAAATGCCTTTGTAACAGATGAGTTTAATTTCGTCAGAAACCTGAATACTTCGAAAGAGATTGTCCAGTTTGTAAACGAAGTGCATCCAGTTTTTGCCGTAACCCTCTCTACTTTTTTGAACAATCTATGTGGGTGAAATGATGATACCATGCCAAGTTTCAACTTTTTCAGAGTTCATTTGTAGTGCTTTTCAATTTCCAGGTCATTTAGTTCTCAAAACAAACCATTGAATGCATGAAAAATATCAAATGAAGGCAGAAATGGTTGAAAGTTGATGGCGTCGCTTTGAATGGTGCATACTGAATGCACAAAATGTCTGGAGTTGTAATAATTTTAAAAAAATGAAATGCCTTTGTAACAGATGAGTTTAATTTCGTCAGAAACCTGAATACTTCGAAAGAGATTGTCCAGTTTGTAAACGAAGTGCATCCAGTTTTTGCTGTAACCCTCTCTACTTTTTTGAACAATCTATGTGGGTGAAATGATGATACCATGCCAAGTTTCAACTTTTTCAGAGTTCATTTGTAGTGCTTTTCAATTTCCAGGTCATTTAGTTCTCAAAACAAATCATTGAATGCATGAAAAATAGCAAATGAAGGCGGAAATGGTTGAAAGTTGATGGCGTCGCTTTGAATGGTGCATACTGAACGCAAAAAATATAAGAGCATTTAGATCATGATCTTATATTTGTTTATAGTCTAAATTGTCAATATGATCTTATAACATCAAAAAAATAATTTGATCATCAGTGATCTTTGTGTGTACAATCTGAATTGTCAATATGAGTCATCAACAATTTTTAAACCGATGAAGACTCATATTACGGCCAAAAATTCTACACATAGAGTTCAATGAAGACCAAGTGCTTGTGATAGTTTGAGAAATAACATATTTAAGGTGGTAAAAGGCTTGTTAGGGGAGCGAGGTGGGACTAAAAACAGCTTGCCATAACCTCATTAGTACCGGTTCGTGGTACGAACCGACACTAAATGGTGATGGTGGGGCCATAGCCTGACCGCAAGCTGACACAGCCTCTTTAGTACCGGTTCGTGGCACGAACCGGTACTAAAGGTTCGCCATGAACCAGTGCTATTCATCGCCGCCACGAACCGGCACTAATGTACACATTAGTGCCGGCTGAAATTCAAACCGGCACTAATGTGCTTCATGTTTGACCCTTTTTCTACTAGTGGAAGGAAAATGGAAATCAAATCAAATTCAGCTCCACCATCTCCATCGCCCTGATCTTTAGTTGGCCTCCTCTAGCCTCATCTCCACGCGATCCGGAGGAGTTCCCCACGACGTTTGTCCAGCAGCAGTATGCATCGCTGTAGAAGTTTCGTCTGTCCATCATCGCAGAGGACCATCCATTGATGTAAAAAGCAGCTTAGTTTTGCAAGAATGCATCTCACATTTTTCCACTTGCGCCCCTGAAAGCAAAATTCATTCCTTAGTCTCCACAAGCTCTACAAGGCAGCAGTTGTTACCATATTCAAAACAGCTTTTTCTTTATGTCTATGCCAGAAGGACATAACTTCTGTAAAACAGGATAATCTATCAATATTAAACATTTCTGCAACAATATCCCACATTTGTTGGGCCACCACACAATCAAACAGCAAGTGTTGAACAGTTTCAAATTCTGTACAAAACAAGCATGAAGGATCTTCCACTTTCCTTCTCTTCGCCAGGTTATCTCTAGTAAGTATCTTGTTGTGAACACATAGCCATAAAAATATGTGAATATTCCGTGGGCATAAAATTTTCCACATCTTAGGACTAATGCCCGAGACCACCCCTCCAAAATTGATTTGTTTATAGAAAGACTTAACTGAAAAAACCCCATTTGGTTCTAACCCCCAAATTGGGGTGTCTGTTTCATCCAATGGAGGGTGTTGTTTGATCATATGGACAAGCTGGTCCCAGCGTTTCATACCAATATGGTCGACACACCTCCTGAATGTTAGTTTCAGCTCATTTCCATCCCAAACCTGGGCAACAGTATTGTCAGTTTGGTTACAAATGCAAAATAAGTCCCAGAACTGCACCTTAAGGGAACAATCCCCAAGCCAGACATCATGCCAAAAACTAATGAGTTTCCCATTACCCAGTTTCCAGGTATAAAAGGTTTTGGCAGCTGCCAAAGCCCAAGTAATGCTCTTCCAGAAGGTAGAGCCGCCTTCACTTTTAGCCCAAAGGAGATTAGGAGAATTAACATGGTATTTGTAAAGCAGAAGCTTAGACCAATCTAAGTCAGAGTTATTAAAAAATCTCTTCCCCCAAGAAGCTAATAAGGCGATATTATATTCTTTAATATTTGGGACCCCTAAGCCTCCATATTATTTCCTTCTAGTAATAAGACCCCATTTAGCTAGGTGGTATTTGTGTTGATCTCCCAAATTGCCCCAGAAGAAATGGGCCATTTGGGAATTAATTGCATTAATTGCCAACTTAGGAAACTTGATCACAGACATTAAGTAAGCAGGGATACTGATTACACAAGCACACAACAGGATAATCTTTCCTTTATAAGTGAGGTATCTCCCTAGCCAACCAGAAATCCCTTTAATTATTCTATCAATGATAGGTTGAATATCTTCTCTCTTCAAATTGTCATAGTGCAGAGGAACTTCCAAGTACTTAATAGGAAAAGAACCATTTTTACAACAAAATATTTGAGCAAATTCCTTAGCACTTGTCTCATCCATGTTAATGGTCATGAGATCACTTTTATGGAAGTTGATTTTCATACCAGACAGATTTTCAAAGCATGACAGAAGCCATTTAAAATTTCTTGCTTTATGGACAGATTTTTCCAAGAAGAGTATGGTGGCATCTGCATATTGCAGACTAACCACACCTCCAGGAATCACATGAGGCAGGAGCCCAGAAATTAGATTTTGAGAAGCAGCTTTCTTGAGCATTTTGGTAAAAACGTCAGCAACTAAGTTAAACAACAGGGGAGAATGTGGATCCCTTGTTTGAGGCCTTTCCCCCCTACAAAGTAGGGCCCTGTTGTATCATTAATCCTCACACTGAAAGTGCTATTAACAAGAGTGCTTTTAATCCAAGAAATCCATTTAGAGCCAAAACCCCTCGAATGAAGCATGTCAAACAGAAACTGTACCTTCTGATTTTCCTCAGCCACATCGACGATTTCCTCTCTCCCGTTTGCAGATCGATCCGACCTGACCTAACCCCGTCCCCTCCCGCTTCCGCTCGGTCCCATGGAGGAGGGAGAGAAGGAGGTGACCGTCGGGAGGAACACCAAGCCGAGGATGGGCAGCCATCCGGGCGCGACGGCGGAGGCGGCAAGCATGCTCACCGACTCAGGGTGGACGACATGAGCGGGCTTTTCAGCCCGCTCGGTCCCGCCCAGCTCGGTCCTGGCTCGCTCAAGAATACAGCCGGTCCAGTCTGTGAAATATGACCGCGAAATCTTCGGTACGGTCCGGTTAAAGCCCGGTCCGCTCGGTCGGACCGAAGAAGACGCCCATGCGGACGAGGCAGCACCCGCACAGATCATGCTCACGCGGTCATTGGCCTCCTCCACGCGATCTGCTGGTGCCTTTTTTTTCCTTTTATTCAGTCGAGAGTAAACAGAAAGAACGAGAGAAATGGTCCCTCAAAAAAAAACGAGAGAAACAAGGTTATCACATAATCACGGCGCCATCTCACGATTATTTGTTGCTACACCTATGGGAATAACTGCCCACAGGATTCCATTGTTTTCATCAATCTAATAACATCCTTCCGTGATTCACGCTCTTGTTTCCTTAGGGCATGCACAATGGTGCTATTTTATGAATGCCACGTAGGATAAATGATGAGGTGGACGAGAGAAAACTCATAAGAAAAGGCTTGTATTCTCTTATTTAAGAAAAGACAAAAGATGATTTATTAGCATAATATGTCTCACCATATTTTTAGGAATGATTAGTTATTAAAGATAAGACTAAGAGACGACTCATTGTAGATATTTATTTTTTGTCATCTCTAAATTACATGCAAGACTTAAGATAAGACTATCTTATCAACCATTGTTGTACATGACCTTATAGTTTTCAATCTAAATATTTCCATTTGTTTTGTATGGACTCCAGACGGTTGTTTCCTTTTAATCGTGACTAACAAAAGAAACATGCTCGATCCGAGAATCACGGTGCCATCCCAGAATTAACTCCACGTCCAGTTTGATCCACTCATCACGGCGACGCTGTAAACGCATAATCGTGGCCTCAGGCACCTGATATATTGCTTGCATGCCACAAAGAAAACTGCTAAGTAATAAACATGCGCAGGTTCGTGGCTAACACCACTTCCCACGGCACATCGTCTCCCTCTCGCCGCTAGCTCTCGCGCACGTCTTCCACCTCGCCAAAGCAACCCCCCTCTCCCTCCAGCCTCTCTCTCCCCTGTGCGGCTGCGCCGCCCCTCTCTCCCTCACGCGTCACGCCGCCGCGCCGCCGCTCCCCCACTCCCCTACGCGGCCACGCCGGTCCCTCTCTCCCCCGCGCCTCTCCCTTGCGCGGTTGCGCCGCCGCACATCAGGTGCATCTTCTCCGGCTCCAACCACCATGCTGCTTCTTCGACCACCTCTTCGACATCCTGGGCCCACATGGCAGTGACTGTCCATCGCCGGGACAGTGAGAACCGCCGGTCCGCACCGAGCTTCACGTCTTCCGGTCCGGTCCCTGAAATCAGGACCGCTGCACTGCTCGGTCCGGTCCGGACCGGACCGCCGGCGGCCGGTCCAAACGACGGCTCGGACCGGGACCGGACCGGCCTGGACCGTGTCCACCCTGATCACCGACAACCTCATCCTGGAGATCCTTTGCCGTCTCCCCGCCAGATCCGTCCATCGCTTCAAGTGTATCTCTGTGCTCTGGCGTGACCTCATTGCCGACCCTGCCAACCACAAGAAGCTGCCCCAGACCCTCGCCGGCTTCCTCTACACCACCTACAACTACAGCGAGTGTGGCCTCCACTTTGCCAGCGTCTCGGGCGAGGGCGCAACCCCGTTCGACCCTTCTCTCTCTTACCTGCACCATAACAAGGACGAGGGCATCATCCAGGAGGTCACCTGCAATGGCCTCCTCCTCTGCCGTCGATACAAGAAAAACAAGGTGGCCGCTTTGAAAGAGGATGATTTCTGTTTTGTTGTGTGCAATCCCATCACTAGGAGGTGGATGGAGTTGCCCCCACTGCCCCCAAAGTCGCCGGCGAACAGACATAGCTATACCACGGGCCTGGCTTTCAATCCGGCTGTATCATCCCATTTCCACGCTCTTCACTTTGAGCAGACCTTTCAGGAAACTTACATCACAGGAGTGAACATTTACTCCTCGCGGACAAGAGCTTGGAGTCATAGGGATAGTGGGATGGCTCAAAAAGTTGCGTTGTGCCCCAAAAGTATGTTCTCGAGGAGTAGGTGCGTCTTTGTTGGCAGTATGCTATACCTGATGGGCAAGCTTGCTGACATCAGCAATGACTATGTGTTGCTGGGGTGGACATGGAGGGAGAAGTGTGGAAGACCATCAGTGTGCCGTACGGCCAAAGATTTGGTACGATTGGATCGTCACAGGGGTGCTTACACTATGCTATATCTTCCGTCGATGATAGCAATAACATCCATGTTTCTGAGATAGAACTCTGGTGCCTCAAGGATTGTGATTGTAAACAATTGGTCCTGAAGCATACTGCCAACATCAATAAGCTTGTGAGCATGACTGGGAGGTTCTACAAGGTGGTTGAGCTTCATCCAGATTGCGACACCATTTTCCTGTTTTCACCTTATGTGGAGGTGATACCTTGGAAGGGTATGATATATGGCATCAAAATGTTGCCCGTATCCTTCATCCTGAGAGAGGCAACAGACAACGATTTCTACCTTATGTTCCTCTGTTCTCGGAGTTACTAGCAGATGGAGATGGGCAGTAGTTTTTTTTTACCTTCAAACCACCCTTGTGCTTCCTCCAAAAATCGGCTCTTCTGTTGGCAGAAGTATTTGTCCGTGTACTTTGGAATCTGCTAGAATCATGCCACTTAATTTGCTTCTGCTTACACCCCTGCTTTCATGAATTTCAGTTCAGAGCAAGTGCCTTGTAAACCTATGGATTAAGCATAATGTCATTTAGAAGAACATTGTTACTCTTGTTCTTATTTGCCTAGCACTGGCTGTTGCTCTGGACATGTATTAGTTCCATGGGGCTAAAATATACTGTAGCCATCCTTTTCCATAACACTCAGTTATTATGATTATCCTAAATCCTTGTGCGGATTGTCAACCTGGTAGTGTACTAAAAGGTTCAATCAGACTTGTTAATGCTGCGATGTCTAGTTGACCTTTTTCGTTCAGTATTCTGGTAAGCTGCCTTGAGCAAATTCTTTTTATTTATGTTTGCTGTAGCTAATGAATTCAAGAGCTTGGGATCTATTAAGCTGAGGGAAATTGCATTGATGTCGATAAAATGAAATAAAATAACATTGCAAGCTTTGATGGAAAGTTTTCCTGCTGGGTGTGTAGGTGATAAACCAAAGTTACGTATCATATAAGCTTGTGTTTCACATATGAAAATAGTAGCCGGTGCCAGGACAGGGCATTTACTGTGCTAGAAATGAAGTGACCATACTACCATATATGGAAGCCTTGGTAAATTCAGTGTCGATGTGCCTTTTGGTGGTTTGCATCAAACCTTGCACAAACTACCACGGAAACCTGCAAGGTTGTGAAAATTATCTTTAGGAAAAGCGGAACAAATCACCATGTTGCCAGTGCTTCATGATTTGGTAAAGTAACAAAAAAGCAGCCTCAAGCATAGGGCCCTGCAGAAAGTATGAAGACAAGGGGTCGTTCATTCCTTAGAGGAGAGAAATTGCTGGGGTGCGTACCCCAAATTCCAGAAACGTGCTTGCAGCTTCGAAACCGCATACTCAGCTGGGCAATAATTTGAAGGGCGCTGTAGCAGTGTAGCAGATGCAGATTGGACTATTTCAGAGGTTTCAATCCAAATTTCTGTTTCTTCTTCTCTTTTGTTAAGGTACGTCCATCCTAGTAACAAATAGCAGTATTTGCTAGCTTCCTATCTTGGTGTCCTCTAATTATTCTGCCAAACAATGGATGTAAGATAGTAGTACTAATGGATAACAGTGGCAAGAAATCATTAGCCGATGGATTAGATTGATTCAGTTTGCTACTGTGTACTAATAAGGAATCTTGAATCTGTAGTACTCCTGTTCATTGTATGTCAAATGTTTTACTTTTAGCATGGACTTATTCAGTTGTGCAATTCATGGTCGTGACTCGTGTATGCCAATATTTGTACATCATGCATGTATAAATTATTTGATATCACTGATTGGAGTAATATCCATCACCCATGCATACCATCTCTCCTGGCTAGAGTCATATGTGCAAGAGGACCAACTTTAATAACTTTTACAAGTTAAGGACTAATGTCACGTACCTGATCCCATGGTTTTTTTTTAGAAAAGAAGGATGACCCCCGGCCTCTGCATCTGGGAGATGCATACAACCATTTTATTGATTATTTTCGAGAACCTTACAAAGTAGTACAACAATATGCCTGAATCCGCCATCTTGGCAACATCTACCGCTACTCCTATTCATATGATGAAGGGGGTGCAAGCTGGGCCAAATACCCAGACCTCTCACCTAAGCCTAACATCTAAAGCCGGGGGGCCCGACCGAGCCACATACCGGGTCCGGGGCACAATCCGGTCTGACGCACTCACATGTGTCGTCGCCGCCATCTTCCACTGGCCCATCTTTAGAGCAGATTGAGGTGCCAACCTTGGCAGGATCCTCCGCCATCGACGCCATCAAGACGCCAAACGATGACCACCATCTACGCTAGTCCATCTCCAAGTAGAAAGAGCGCTACCATAGGACGAAGACCGGCGGAGAATAGGTGAAACGCTGCACACACTGCCGCCGCCAAACACCTTGCACGCACCGCAAAGCGCCCACCATGCTTCCGGGAACCCCAGGCGACGCCTTCAAGAAGGAGCGCGACGAGGGTACGACGCCGTCGCCCGCAAGGGGAACTAGAGCTTTCGCCCAAAGGAAGATCACGGTGAAAGACGGGAGAGGAACTCGACAAGGCCTCCAAGAAGGGGACCGACGCCCAGCAAAGGCGCCGCCATTGTTGTGGCCTCCGCCGACGGCCAAGGGTTTCCCCCGGTTCCGCCCCCATCCCATCCACCCAGCCAAAGACCTGGCCAGGGGAGCGCACGCAGCCGGAGAAAGCGTTGGACTTCATCGAAGCAGGCATGCGCGGGTGACGGGGCACCCCAACCCACTGTAGTAGACGTCCACCGAGACCTCGCCGCCCGCACGGCCGAAGTCGCGGACCACCAGCACCCACGACCATCGCCCGCCGAAGAGGCAACGCCGTCCACACCGCCCGAGGCCGCCGCCCCGGCATCCACCCACCGCACACATCCTGTCGAAACATGGAGAACGACCCACACCACCGCCACCAGGGAGCACCACACCGCGAACATCCAAGCCGGGCAGGACGAGGCAAGGCCACGCCGGCCAGATCCGGGCGGATCCGGCGAACCCCGGCCCACCAGCCGCCAGATCGGAGTATGGCTCCGATCCCAGGGCCAAGGCGGCCGGATCTGATGGGCGGAGCCATCCCCAGCGACAGGCGCGGGGCGACAACGCCGGCGGCAGCCGCCGCAGAGGGCCGGCCTCGGCGGCCACCAGGGAAAAGCGGACGGCGGCGCCCGATGCGGGGTGGGGGCCCGGCTCTCCAGAGGTCGAGGCGGGTGCGCGGGGAAGCCCCCGCCGCCGCCTACCGCCGCGCGGGCAAGCCCGACGACGGCTGCCGGCGGCGGCGGGGAAGGAGGAGAAGGGGAGGCGGGGGACTGGCGGCGCCTAGGGTTTCGCCCCCGGGTCGCCCGAGAGCGGACGACGCGTGCGGGGGGGGGGGGGGAGAGGGGGGGGGAAGGGGGGGAGTCTATTGTTATAGTCGCATTAATTTGATGATGCTTATAATGAAAAAAACCCGGTGGTGCGTGGTTTTTCAGGCCTACAAGAGGCTCAATTCAAATTCAGAAGTGATTGTACTGGAGTACTTCTACAGGCAACAAACATAGCCACGATTTGCCATTGGCTGTTCGCTCTGGCAGTTCTTTTGTTTTGGTTGATAGCAAATGTTTTCTCCAAAGCACTACAAGGGTGCTCTTGTTTGTAAACTGAACTCCAAAGTTGGTCCACCCTGCCTTTTGTCTAAAACATATGTAGTGTGAAGCTTCATTCTCTTCAATGCATAACAGCCTTGTTTGCAATCTTATTTCACAAAATAGAATGAATGCAACCTTATTTCTGCTTGTTCAGCAACCGACCGAACTACTGTCCACGCATTTACACCTTAAGTTGTCAGCCCTATTAGCTTATAATTTTCTGACCTTGTTTTGACACAACTTGTGAAAGTTAGTAAAAATGCAACTTTAGTTACAATCGATTATTTCTGCACCTTTCTTACAATGTTGTCTAGGTATCAACTGAATGAATTCAAGTAGATATATTACCTATTGTCAGAAGAAATTGGCAAACTCTCTCAGATTGACGATTTTTTCGAGCAGTTGTGATGTTTTGTTTTCATGTTGAGATATGTGCTTGAATATTGTGGCTTTCCCATTCGGCCATTCTGATCTAGCTGCCCGATGATTACCATCGTTTGTATTAAGAAGAAAGATCTGGATGCACTTCCCTGTTGTGATGGAATAAGAGTTATGTTTATCTCAGATAAACTACTGGAGAATTTTCCGAGTCCTTCGGAAGAATCAGAGAAATGAACGAGACATCTAAGAGCATCAGAGATTACGAATTGACATGTTAGAATAGATAAATCAAGGCAATCCAATAAATTCCATGAGTGTGCTCCCTCCGTTCCTAAATATAGGTCTTTTTAGAGATTCCAATGCGGACTACATACGTAGCAAAATGAGTGAATCTACACTCCAAAACACGTCTATATACATCCGTATGTAGTCCATATATTGAAATCTCTCAAAAGGCTTATATTTAAAAACGGACGGAGTACAATGTTTTAACCGCAACAAAGGGAAAAAGGTACCATCTCTCTGCTTGCACTTCACTGTGATCTGTTCTTCTTTTCTTGTCACTGCTGTCATCTCACGGCTGGAGTCAGGTTCAAATATGGACTAAAATTAAGAAATAAATATGGAATTCTATGCTCCGTAAATAAATAAATCAATAAAAGTGGTTAATTAGAATTGAATATCTCCGGTTTTCCATTCAAGAAGGCTGACAAACATAGTTCAAGCAGGCAGAGATAAATAGCACCAGAGTTTCTGATTGGGGTCTCCTGTACAAATAGCACGAAGCAGGTGAATTAATAAAATGCACAAGTTTTACCGACAGAGATAACTTCAATGTTGTTGATATGCAGCTTTGCAGGCACTAGAATGTTAGAGAGGAGGAACTGCATACTCTTGTATTATCTCCATTTCTGCAATAATTTCAGGTGCAGTTGCAGCATAGAAGAAGCAGATCCGACTATTTCAGAGTTTTCAGTCCAAGTTTCTGTTTCTGAAGGTGCTCCTCTCCTGTCAAGGTACGTGCGTACTAGTAACAAATAGTAGCACTAATTGTTAGCAGTGGACAAGCACAAAGATAGCATGTTGCTGGCAAGAAATCAATAGCTGATGGGTTAAGTTGATTCAATTTGTCCCCCGCAAAAAAAAAGTTGATTCAATTTGCTGCAGTGCATTAATCGCAAGTCTTCCTAAATGTGTGATACTCCTGTTCATGGTATGTCACTTTTAGCTAGGAGTCATTCAGTTGAGCAATTCATGGTTGTGTATGCCAATATTTTCACTTCATGCATGTATATATTATTCGATGTCACTGACTGGAGTAATATACGTCACCCATATATACCATCTCTCCCGGCTAGAGCCATATATGCAAGAGGGGTCATGAACCCGCTTTAATTAGTTTTTCATGTGGAATGTGTGCGGTGTAGGATTAATCGTTTGATCTGTCTGTGGAATGCTGGAAAAAGAAACATGGTGGTCTTGTGATAGTATTATAATCACTTCACTCTGAAATGAATTAACACAATAATACATGCAGTAATATCCATCACTGATGCATTGCATACCATATCACTTTGCTAGATTCATATACGCCAGAGTGTCCTAGATCAAATTTAATTGTTTTTGCATGTGGAATGCGTGGGGTGTAGGACTAATGTCATGCCCTGACCCCGTGGTTAGCTCTATTGTTTTAGTTGCATTTGATGATTTTTATCATTTATGCCACTGATTACATCTCACTACTCAGTTTTGCCACTAAGATTTCAACTGCTCAAAAATGTCATTGCTTTGTTAGGCGCATGCTAAAAAATGCTACTGGACACCATTACTGTCATCTCAAATCTTGTTTGCCATGTTATAATGACTAAAATGCATATAGACCAACATCTCAGCTCTCTTTCTATCTCACTACAATAAGTTTGGGTCCCACTTGATCCCAACAGCGTTCTTATTTTCCTCTAAAAGTATTCGCTTGCTTAGGGAACATTTTGTCATATAACATAGTCAACGAGTTTGACGTGACAATAACAATGTCTAATGGAGTTTTTTAGCAAACATCTAATGGAACGATGACATTTTTGAGATATGTAATGGCATTTTTGAGCAAGCATCTCACGGAACAATGGCATTCTTGAGCAGTTGTAATTTTTAATGGCAAAACTGAGTAGTGGGACACAACTAGTGGCATAAATGATAAAACAAAAAAGTAAGTGATGTGTGGCCTTTCATATGGGTTTTTCGGGCCTAGATGATGCTCAACTAAAATTCAGAAGTGGTTGGAGTACTTCTACAGGCAACAACCATGGCCACGAGGCCACGATTTGCCATTTGCTGTGCCATTTGACAGTTCTTTTTGTTTCGGTTGATAGCAAATGTCTTCTCCAAAGCACTATAGGGGTGCTCTTGTTTGTAAACTAAAACTGACAAAGTTGTTTCACCCTGCCTTTTGTCCAAAACACATGCAGTGTGAAGTTTCATTTGCTTTCCATGAAACTTAGCTTCATTCTCTGTAATGCGTAACAATTAACAACTCTGTTTGCCATCTTATTTCACAGTAAGAGAATGAGTGCAACCTTATTACTCCTTGTTTCAGCCACCGAAGTACAGTCCATGCATTTTTCTTAACTTGCGAGCTCTGCCAGCTTATAATTTTCTGACTGTTACGAATAAGCCGTGAAAGGCACGGTGGCGAGTGGCGTGCAAACGTGCCTGGTGCGGTCCGAGCAGGTCACGGGTGCGTGTGTGGGTGTGTCCACGGGTGTGTGCGTGCGTGTGTGGGTCAGTTGGCGAGAACTGCGCACGAGGGACCGCGTCGGGTGTTGGACTCGGCTGTGTAGGGCATGTGCGAGCGCGGGACGTGGCAAGTGTGCGAGTGGGGTGCCTCGGGGGCGTGAAGTGCGCATCAGTGCGTGCGCATATAAAGCCCACTCGCCCCTGTGTAATGTGGCTGCCAGATCGAGTTCGAGCTCGAGCAGAAAAACAGAAAACGCCGTTCATGCGGCAGGGTGTTTGTACGCCACCATATCGTCTCCGTCTCCTCCCTTGGCGTGATTTCGGGTCTCCGGTGACCGCCGGCATGTCGTGAGTCCGTTTGTCCCAACGCTGACCTCATTTTGGCAGAACTTGTGTAAGTTAGTGAAAATGCAACTTTAGCTATCAATTTATTATTTCTGCAAATGTCCTATGATGCTGTCTACGTATCAACTGAACGAATTCAAGTGGATATATTACCTTTTGTCAGAAAAAAATTGGCTTAGTCATTGGGTCATTCTGATCTAGCTGCCTGTTCTGTTCTAGCTGCCTGATGATTACCATCGTTTTGCTGGTGTACGGCTATTAGCCTGCTGCTGCTACTACTAGTACAGCCACCACCACCAACACTGTTCCGCTGTTCCTGGCATGCCTGAACTATTCGACCCTCCTGAACTCTTCATTTCCATGCCATCCGCCGAGCTGGCTAAGTGTGCTCCAGAGGACAAATATGCTGATGCAAGAACTATCAAGGCTTGGCAGATCGAAACAATGCTCCGACTTGTCATCTTGTATATTCAGCTACGTTTGCATATTGTTTTCCGCAACTCCGATTACTGACTGAATGCTGATGCTTTTGCAATGTGTCATGAGTCTTTCTGCTGATGCTTTTTCAGCCGTGATTTGCTGACCAAATTGCCATACATCTTTCTGAACTTTTTCTATATATGCGATGTTTATTTTTGCAGCCTTGATTGATTGCTGGATGTTCATGGGTCTTTCTGAAGTTACCGAAAAAGGCTTTCGCCCCGTTTTATATATAAAGCCACGAAAAAGTCTTTCTGAAGTTTTGCAACCGGTCCGTATTTTTGTCGTGCATGTTGAGATAATAAGATGTATTATTAAACATGGCCTCTTATTCCTTGTGTTAATTCAATCGGGGCAATTAAAAATGCGTGATTTTGTAGGCATTTGATGGCTCCACCATTCGTACACGTGCATTTACTGCCTGTAACTTGAAGAAGGGAGCGATCAGAGAAGCAAAGATTCATGTCGATAGATGGCGAACTAAAACTGCGTATTGACAACTTGTAGTGATCTTAAATTTCAGACAAGCAACCCAGAGAAAGGAAGAAGGCAAGGCAGGTGCCCAGTGAGAGTGCTGAGGACGCAGGGCAATGTGTCCTTGCCGCAACTATCTACCGCAAGGTAGGTGCTCTTTGGGCGAGATTATCCAGAGTTCCAGACTGGGTACCGCAGGATAATCGGCAAGAATGTTTGCGAAGGAGATGATGTGTAAACACCTTCTTTCTTGTAAATAAAAGATCTGCACTGTTTATTTGGTTGGATTGTCATCTTGATTTTATTTTATAATGGAATGAACACTATGTACCTGTGAAACAAACTTCTGAAGAATTTTCGAAGTTCATTTGACAGAAGCAGATATATTTAACACATGTATAAGAACTATATATCTGGGCATATACCAACAAGATCATCAGTGTTCCCAATTGAAATGACAGCAGTGTCAGCAAATCATCCCGATCAGGCTGTGTGTGTTAGCACAAGAACCAGCAATAAGCAGAACCAGCGTCTATCATTCCACAATATTACAGACAATTGGGATTTGGAATTACAGTAAGAAACTTCAAACTTCTGAAGAGACGGGAAGTTCTGGAAGACACTAGCAAAGCCGAATTGTTAGGCTCTTGAGAAACCTGAGATCCTTCACATTGTCTGGCAAGTTGTCCAAGCAGTATTCAGCAATTAAGAGCCCGTGAAGGTGAATGAAATGCTCAAAAAGTCGTGGAATATAAGTTCATGTAGGTACTTTGGGCCGCCGTTCTGCTCACTCAGAATCCAACTTGGGCAACTCCAGATTTCTAGACTTTTAAGATCCTTGGTGGCAAAGACCCTCAAGTATCTCTGCTTGAACTTCTGGTGTGCAAGCTCTGTCATTAACTCAGAATCGTCGTAATTCGGTCAGTTCTTTTTTATCAGCTAGCCTGCCTTCTTGTGCTTCCTTCTTGCTTTCAACATTTCAAGATTTTGTATCGTCACAATGCCCTGAAGCCTGTTAGGCACGAAATGCCACAGCCGTCGAGTCCGAGGGGAAGCAAGGAGCAATGCTGCACCGGCCGCCACCACCCTCTTATCCCGCAGGCCACCACTGCCATTTCGTTCTAATTCGGGGAATTTGGAATTACCCAAACCCAAGCCCAAGATTTTGGACCCAAATTTTTGAGTTTCTCTCTTTTTGGCCATTCTCGGGTATTAGTTTTGGAAAGCGGAATGGTTGAAAACTCGAATTACCTAATATGAATTTTCGATTAAACCCAAATGCCCACCCTGACATGGAGCGCGACTAGATAGCAGCGGCGGTGGTTGGAGTGCTAGTGGTGACTATTGCATTACCGAAAAAGGCTTTCGCCCCGTTTTATAAATAAAGAAAACCACCGAGCACAAAGTCAACAAGTTACACACAAACACAACGCCACCGCAGACAAGGTCCAACAAACACGCACACGAACCCTACCCAAGGTTCAGCTGTGGGCACAACACAACAAGCCCAACAAAGAAAAGAGCACGCACAACACATAAATGGCGTTGGCGGCGGCAATGTAGAGGATCTAATCCGGCTCTGGTGGTGGTGGGGGGAGCGGTGGAGCCATCCGGAGAGCCATCGCGTGAAGCTGGGTGATGATGCAGGTGATAGCGTCTCTCTCCCTGGGGCGGCTAAGCGGCCGCCAAAACTGCAAGTAACCAGACCATTTGAACAAAGCGTCAGTAGCGCGATGAAGAGGGACATGCCGAATCACAAGTTTATTCCTAATAGTCCACAGAGTCCAGGCTAGCACCCCGATGGTCAGCCACCTAATGTGGCGCAACGCGGGTGGTAATGCCTGAAGTTCGGCGAAGAGGGCGGGGAAGTTGGTGTGATCCCATCTTCCACCCACAACCTCGCAGAAACAGCTCCAAAGGAACTGCGCGAACGTATAGGTGAAGATGATATGGTTCGTATCCTCTTCAGGCCCGCAGAGCGGGCACCGCCCATCACCAGGGCCGTTGCGCTTGAGGACCTCAACGACGGACGGAAGGCGACCGCGAATCCATTGCCACAAGAAAATCCTAATCTTCAAGGGGAGCCGAATCGCCCAGATGGTGGTGAGAGCCTCAGGGCCCGGTGAAGGGGCTATGGCCTGGTAGCGAAATTTAGAGGAGAATTGTCCAGATGGCTCTAGCCGCTACCTGGTGCGGTCCTCTCCAATCTCTAGATCCGGCTCGTGCAAGGCGATGCAATCAAGCAGGTCCTGCCACGCATCATTTTCGGCGTGACTATTGCATTTACGACCTCTAGCTTCAATGGACAACACCGTGATGGCGGCGGTGGTGATTCCAGTTGCTGGACTATTAGCACATGGGGCATGCTTGTACTGAACCAATGGCCCGTTTAAGTGGGCCTGAGAATTTTGATGCGAAGGGCATTTTTTTTCCTCTAATAAAAACACGTTGGTCAGGGCCAGCGTCTGCCTCCGAGAAGCCAACCGCCGGCGTCTCCGTTAGCCATCGTCATCGGCTCCCAAAACCGAGGTACTCTACCTTTTCCGATCTGACTCCTCACGGCAGAGATTACCACCGATCACTCAGGTCGAATTTCCTCTGCCAGATTGATGATCTCCTCTCGTCCCCATTTATAGATCGATCCGACCTGCCCCTGATCCTGCCCCTGTACCCTGCTCCATGGAGTTGGAGAGCATGGAGGGGAACACCAAGCCGAGGCTTGACAGCCATCCGGGGGCGACAGCCAGCCTCTTCACCGATGACCTCATCCTAGAGATCCTCTCGTGTCTCCCCGCCAGATCCCTTCACCGCTTCAAGTCTGTGTCCATGCCCTGGCGTGACCTCATTGCCGACCCCGCCAACCGCAACAAGCAGCCCCAAACCCTCGCTGGCTTCCTCTACTTTACCACCGACGACAGCGGGCATCGCCACCACTTCGCCAGCGTCTCCGGCGGCGCAGCCCCGTTTGACCCTTGCCTGCATCGCCAGCGTCTCCGGCGGCGCTGTTCCTATGGGGCCTTAGCACGATGACTTCCCAACTGTCTACTACGACAAGGTTTGCCCGGCTCCGGTGAGGGAGGGGCGATGACGGCGGCATTGCCATCGGTTCGCTTCAGTGCTTGTAGTCGTCGCTAGGTGGTCCACGGACATGGTTGTAATTTTTATTACCTCTGTTGTTCTTTGTACTGCCATGATTGAAGATGAATAGATTGAAGATTTCTTGGAAATAAAAAGAGAGAAAGTTGGCACATATATTTGGTGCGGGACCATAGCTAGCATGTAAGTGATGATGCGGTGCATGTTCATGCTAGATCTGCCATGGCTGTCAAATTTTTTTTCGGAAAACGCAAAGGGGCTTGCGTTTCATTTCATTGAAAAGAGGGGTTTAAAGTTACAGTCCTCCGAGGAGGTAGTTTACAATCAGGCAACAGTCATTAGTGTACACTAGTCATCAACCCATGCAGATGCACGGGCTAGTCATTTTGGAACACATAAATACAAAAGTATTGATGTTTTTTTTCGAAAAGGAAGCATCCCTGACTATATACTACGAATAGTCATTTGTCCAAAATATAGAAGATGTAGATAGTCACCTAATGAATATTAGTACTGATGGCATGGCATATTTTGTTATCATGAGGATACTACAGGCCAAATCTACCGATTGAATGCACAGCGTGGAACCATTATAATAGAGCATGTGACGTACATTTCCAGTACCTCACAAAGAAGATAACTAAGTTATATACCCAAATTCAAAAGGAAAAAATATCCAACTCTAAGATTATAGAAAATGACTTTCTATCTATGAAGATCAGAAAATAGCATAAATAAATCAATGAAGAATTATACCATCTCAGTTATTATGTTAAATCTTGCACCGTAGTGTGCTGCAAGAGCCTCAAATTTAGTCGTTAGTTACTTAACCCCATTAGTGATGCAAAAAACGAAAAACTTCTCACACAATGTACAGTAGAGCATCTTACAATGGTGTGAAAAGAATCAATATACAAGATGCAAAACACAGCTAATATACTTTATTTGTAGCAGTTGAATCATAATAAAAGATCACTGGAACATTTAATCTGTTATAAAAATTACACCAATATCATGATAACATATCATGACATCTCATTTTTAGAGCATACATCTCACTTATTGTTAAGTGTTTGTGCTACACAAATAAAGATATGTGTTTACGTAAGTAGAAAGCAGACATGTACCTGTTGGAATTTACCCTCCGGGTCGATCACATAAACAATGACAAATACGGAACAGGAATAGGCAATGAATATTAATTTACTTAAGCTAATATACATGTGGTATACTCCTTGAAAGAAGAGTAACCCGTGTTATTCTTTCAGTACACCTACACCTTTAGTAAAATGAACGCAAAATGTATGTTAGAGGACCAGCATAGCTAGAACCACTGTCGCTAGCAAACATAAATAACGACAGAAGACAAATCTCTTGTTATTTACTTTATTAGTCAATCCTGATCTTCACCGTGGTTGGGGATATTTAGGAAACATAAGTTAATTCTATGGTTTGTATCATCATAGATGGGATCAATTATTCACAGCACAATGACTTGCCAGTTGCAGAGAAAGAATGAATTAGTAAAACTTGAGAAGATGCATGAGAATTCTGCAGAACGAATAACGTGTGCCATCGACACCCAGCCTCCTGTCATCAGCCCCTGGTTTTCACATCCAGCGTGGGTCTGGCTAATAAGTCCATGTCAACGTATATTGACTAATAACTAACCGGCACCAAGCTATCTTCATTGGTTATTCAGAGAGCTATCTACGTGGAGTAGGAAAGGGCAAACCCACACCATAGAGCAGGGAGATCAAAGTACTGTTGCCGCCATAACTGATCTATCAGGTCATTTTCTTAATCATCCTGCATACAATGCATAGAATATTTCTGGTACCACAAGATACAGGTCATAGACACGTGGAAGAATTTGTAAGAAGAATGTGGAACTCTTGGTGGTGTGCTGGGCGAGGGAAGAAGAGAGGACTGCAGCTCGGGGACATGCCAAGGAGAGCAGAAGCTGGGACGGGCTTGGCAAAGGAAGAAGAGTTGTCGCATTACGTACGTGGATTGATCGTTCTGGACTCTGTATAAGTAATATGCAATCTAATGAATTATATTTCTTGGTTAGTAAACATATGATGGATCTCTGTAATTCCCATCTATGATTAATGGTGTCGAGGAGGTGAAAAACTTTGTCGCTAGTCGACTAGCAGCAGTTTTTCACTTAGTAGCATCACCACGGACCAACAGTGGCATCGACCGCCAGTCGACTAAGGGGCACACCCTTTAGTCCCGATTCATGTCTCAAACCGGGACTAAAGGTCTAATATTTAGTCCCGTTTTGAGATAAGAACCGGGACTAAAGGGCATCGCACCCTTTAGTTCCGGTTCGTGTCTCAAACCGGGATTAAAGGTCCCATTTAAACCGGAACTAATGCCTTCCCGACGCCCTAGCCGCTCGAACCGGGACTAATGCTCACATTAGTCTCGGTTCGTAATGCAACCGGGACTAATGTGTATATTGAGCTGTGACCAAAGCTCTGTTTTCTACTAGTGAAACCACCGCTACTGGCGGCCCTCGTTTCCTGGCCTGCTTTGTGAGGAGAGGAGGAACGGATGAGGAGGAGCAGCGCTAGGGTTTGTGCATTGGTGGGGTTCTTTAGGTGGTGCATGGAAGATGTTCGATTGAGGGAGGAAGATCGAGGGAGGAAGGAGACTGCGGGACATGGGTTCTTTTTTTATTTTTGCTGATGAAGATGCATGAGTTAACATGGGACATGAGTTTTTTTTTAATAGAACGTGGGGCAGGAGTTGAGGACTCCTTGAGGCATGTTAACGTGGGACAGTAGTTTTTGTTTTATAGAACGTGGGATAGGAGTTCAGGACTCCTTGAGGCATGCATCCAACGGTGGTAGATAATTAATTCAAAGATCATACGGCTAATTTTCTTAGTTTTCAAGGATTAATGTGAAACCTTGTATGGTGCCTCCGATTAGTAAATATATAAGATAAGATCCCAGGTTGCTGGGAGGACTACTCTAAGTCCAATGGCTCCTGCCTTGGCCCAGAGCCGGGCCTCGTCCTTTATGCTGCCTACAAGGGACTGAACGGACGGGCGTGCACGGTCGAAGATGCAATCATTTCTGTGCTTCCAGATCATCCAGGATGTGAGGAGTGTTGCTGAGGCCAGGCCCTTGTGCATTGGTGCTGGTGTGTCATGCCTAGCGGTGTGCCACCAATCGAGTAGGGATCAGTCATTGTGCGGTGGCGTACAAGTCATGCACATCCAAGAGAGAATTTTGTGCCAGACCTGCCGTGAGAAGGGGAAGTCTAGCAGGAGATGATGCATAGTCTCTTGTGCTTGGTCACATAAGCAGTGGCGGAGCTAATTTTTCCTTCCAACTAAGCCCTCTATTAATTTTTTCTTCAATGAATTGTGCATGGCTTGGGGGGGGGGGGGGGGGTGCCCCCCCCCCCCAATACTACACTATGCTCCGCCACTGCGCATAAGGGGCATGCAGAGTGCTGCTGCAGCCCAGGCCGAGCAAGGCGATCCACCATCCAGAAGCGAACCAAGCTGGCTAACCAGTGAAAAAATTTCACCTTCGGTGGCGCCCAACTCTTCCAGGTGAGCTTCCAGTCGCTGCAGGTCATCGATTCGTGGAAGGAGGCGAGGTAGGCAGATTTGGCAGTGTAGGTCTCTGCCTTGTTCCACTTCCAGACCAGTTTGTTAGGTGCTGTGGAGAGACTAGTGCTCTCGGTTAGGTGCCATAAGAGTAAGTATTGGCCGATCTCATGGATGCCCAAGATGCCGTGGATCTCGCGCGCCCAGTGGTGATTTAGCAGTCCCTCAGCGACCGTCCTATTCTTCCTATGACTCTTAGGAATGCGCGCGTGTAGCAGCGGGGCAATCTCGCGGATGGCTATCAACTTGCAAATATCTCTGAGTTGTGTAGAAAAAGAAGAGTGGCATCAAAAGATATTGCTGGACTCAAGGCCAGCTACAGGCATATGGTTAAAACTTAAAATTGACTCGGTCAGTCTTTGGCGAATATCCCATTTTGGGGGGCAACCGGTGTCATTTTCGAATACTAGGAAGAAAGCACCAGACTCTTTCGGTTGAGATGTGATATAGTGATGATCAATTCTGATTGGGCTGTGGTCATCCCAACTATACTGTATTACCGGCGCTGCAACTATATAGGAGGAATGTTACTAGATGGGCAAGGAGTTTCTGAAGATAACTTAAGGAAGTTAATGCAGTAACACATGGTCTTGCTTGTGAAGGATAAAAGATCTCTAATGTATCTGTTTGGTTGGGTTGTCCTCGTGGTTTTATTTTATCACCAACATTGGTAGACCATGTAATACTTGTGCAAAATGTGTGGCCCATCTTGGATGAAGCAATTTTGCATTACTATGTCTCTGAACATTGCAATGTCGCGAACCTTTGAGCAGGGAGCAGCTCTGCCTTGTCATCATCGAGGCAGAAGCTCCTTTGTGAATTGAGAAAGAATTGAGATGTTTTATTTTAGAAAAATAATTGACAAGTTACGGCAGATTAGTTACCCGTTATACAGTCCAAACCAATCAAGTCCAAGAAAGTTTCAAACTCAACGTAGATATTAGTAGGCCCTTTAGACTTACAAAGAAGGGGAAATGGTGGTAATAAAAAGAAAACAACCAAAGCAGAATTTATTTTCTCGGTTTTCTCTGCATATTTAAGTTCATCGCTCTATTTGTATTTTTGTTGTGATCTCTTCTTCTCTTCTTGTCCTTGTTGTGATCTCAACCACAGCCCGGTTCATTTCAAACATGGCCCGGAAGTGCAGCCCCCCCCCCCCCTCTTTACTAACAAAACAGTTGAAGATATCCAGTGTTGTACACCATACTTTTCTGATTGGGGCAGCATGGAGATGAAGAAGTCAAACACACCAGATTTCTTTGTATAGACATAGATAACCAGAGTGTTGCTGAGATCATGGCGTCTGCTGAGATTAATAAATTGGGGATTACATCACTAGACACTTTGTGCGAAGACCTTATACATAATTCGGGGCTGAGCCCGAGATAGATGAAACGGGGTCAGAGGGGTATATGGCTCCTCTACCGCCAGAATGTACTACATGGACTCTCCCCGGTCATATGGATGCAGAGGGGGTGCTGGATAAACCAAAACGTTCCTGGAAGAGGAAGGTTTATCCTACATCGGCAGTCCGTAGAAGTGCGAGAGTCAAATCCAAGATTTTTTACCATGATTAATAAAAGTAATCTTTTTGAATAGCAGAGGTCTATCAGACTTGGCTAAAAGAAGGTTTCTTGTGGAAGCATCACTAGAGCATAAACTAGATTTTATTGCCCTACTAAAAACGAGTAGGGGTAACTTCACTTCGCAGTTCCTCGGTATACCTTATCTGGTGGAGTAGATTTCGACTGGCACTGCCTACCCCCAAGGACACGATCCGGAGGGATTTTACTCGGGGTCAAGTGTGAAATGTTAGAGGTGATGAATATCATTCGAGGTGACTATGCCATCAAGTTTCGTGTGAGATCAAAGTTTGATGGTTTCAAATGGGCTTTGGTAGCTGTTTATGGAGCAGCTCAATCTGAGTTTAAACCAGATTTCCTAGCCGACCTTGTGAGGGCCTGTGGGGATGAAAGGTTACCGATCCTTGTGGGAGGAGATTTTAACATTATTAGGAGAAGAGAAGAAAAGAATAATGACAACTTCAATGGAAGATGGTCATTTATGTTTAATACAATTATTGAGAGCCTTAGTCTGAGGGAGATTGACCTTATGGTAGACAGTTCACGTGGGCGAACACGTTACCCAATCCAACATATGAGAAGTTGTGCCGAATGGGAACAAAAATTCACACTTGTAGCGGTGCAGGCCTTACAAAGGGCAGTCTCTGGCCATACACCCTTGATGGTCGACTCAAGAGAGGTGACCCATATAGGCAACAAGAATACCTTTTCTTTTCAACTAAGCTGGTTCGAGAGAGAGGAATTCTTAGATCTTGTTGCAAGGGAATGGGCCAAGGATGTTGGTGGGAATTCGAGTGTCGAAAGGTGGCAAAATAAGATTAGACACTTGCGTCAATTTTTTAGGCGTTGGGCCAGAAATGAAAGCGGTATATATAAACAAGAAAAAGAGAGACTAATCTGGTTGATTGAAAATTTAGATCTGAAAGTGGAATCTAACCTGCTTCATGTGACCAAATAGGCCGCTAAAACTGAGGCCGAGCAGAAACTACGCGCTTTTCTTAGAGAAAAAGAAATGAAATGGGCTTTGAGAGCTAAGGTTCTTAAAGTCGTCCAAGGAGAATGTTTAGCTTAACTATGAGCCTCACAATTAATGGCTCGACTTTCAAAGATAAAATTACAAATAAAACTAGAAGATCAGAGTTTGATTTCTGTGATCACCGATAATATCATGGTGATGTTTTCCAGCTGTCATCCCCACCGTCACAGAAAATATCCTGGTGATGTTTTCCAGCTGTCATCCCCACCATCACTGAAGCGCCGTCACAGAAAATAAAATCTCGACAGTACAACTTCCCCCGTCACGCAAGATCATGTCTAAGGTGACGAACCCAAATATATCACTGTGGCCATTTTTGGTGACGGCCCAGACTGTGACCTATGACAGGGCAATCTGTCTGGTGACAGATGGCGGCCAAGACAGCGAAATCCAGTCAATCAACCCTTCTCGCTGCTAGGTCCATCACAGGAAATTGCTCTGAAGCTCAGGAAATATGTAGGGGCGGGTTCTGAGCGGTTTACAAGGTAAGGAAGCAGACCCCTCCACCCTAAAATGAACTAACCAGAGACAATCTAGCTGACACGATTCTCTGTGAGATGCAGGGAGTGCTTCCAAGTGGTCGCAGTGTCGCCGTGAAGCAGCTCTTTGAGAGATACGAGATCCTGGACAAGAATATCGAAAGCGAGGTCACCTGTCTCGCGGGGGTCAAGCACAAGAATAGTGTGCGATTTCTCGGGTACTGCTATGAGACGCAACAAGTACTGGTGCCATACGACGGGAAGCATGTCTTGGCATATGTGAGGCATAGGCTGCTCTACTTCGAGTACATGCCGAAAGGGTGCCTTGCTGAATATCTTCCCGGTAAAATCAGATTAGTCTTACAACCTTGCTTCCAGAAGTTCCTTTGAACTAGTTAGCATATTGGCTTTGGAATCAGACAATCATTCACAAAGGCCCTTTTTCGTTTCATTTGACTGCTTATCGCACTGCATACAGTACTAACTATTTGTTGTATTATATATACTCTCCAGAGATGCATCTTGTGAACTTTACTTTACCAAATAATCAGAGGGATCCATGAGGGCATACATTATCTTCACCAACAGCATATTATTCACATGGACCTCAAACCTCCAAATGTACTATTTGATGATAACATGGTACCCAGAATTGCAGATTTCGGTCTATAACGGCGCTTAAGTGGAAGCCAAAATTAGGCTATTACTGATCACAAGCTTGGGACAATGTAGGCTAGCAAGTCTCTTTGAGAATTTAATTTTTTACAAGTCATCTACCAATTTTTTTGCATATACTTTTTCACTAATCGAACAAACTACACCAAATTTTGTGCAAGTGATATATGGAACCAGAATCCTTAGTTAGTGGAGAAATCACCTTCAAGACAGACATATATAGTTTGGGTGTTATAATCACAAAGATCCTTATGGGACATAAGGAGTGCTGTAGTGATGCAGAGGAACCCCATGAAACTTTGCAGGCACCAAAGCATCTTGCATGCCAAAAGAATCAGAATTTTTGAATGTTTTACTATTTATTTCGAATTTATTATTCATCAAGTGTAGCTTAGTCTGGCCTTAGACGAGGATTTCCGATTGCCATGGCCCTTCTTTGATACCAATAGATTTGGAAGGGAACAAAAGGTGGATACACGTTGGGATGACCCCTAACTCTTAAATGATTGTTTGGGTAGATAACATGGATTTTATTACACACTTCACAAGATAGATTGAGCAACTTAAAAGACAAAGGGATGGTATGAAGGAAACTTATATAGCCATAGCATTTTTCGATTTAACCTTACGGCAAATGTTTCCAAGTAATATAGTTAGATTTTGATACAAATCACGGCATTTTTTTCCTTACTGCAACATACTAGGTGTTTCAAATGTCCTGGTGTTACATAGTTGTAGCTATTGTGTTCATGTTTTTTTATGGAGGACGAGCTCATTTGTTGGTAACATCATAATGTTCTCGGCTAGCTCATTCTTTACAGTTTTCACTAGTACGATTTATAAATAATAACCATAGGTCATTTCTCATGCATTTTTATTCATTGGATTTTACTTTTCACCCTCTTTGTATCTGAAATAATGCTTACCCATGGTCCATCTATGTACCGCTTTGCTGAATGGTGAATCTGGAGGAATACATTAATATGCTTCCTTGCATTTGTTGGCTGCTGCTCATTGCCTCAAATAGTCTTTACATTAGGCTGATACAAATAATTCTATGAAGTTTTTGGTTCCTCTGCATCCCAATCAACATTTCCCCGTAATCAGTTTCTATCTTTTAGCCTTGGAACTCAAATGTCTTGCTTGGGCTTTAATTTGGTTTCCTATCCGATTTCATTCAACGTGTCCTTATAGCACTGAATTTATTCAATGTGTCTTATAGCAATGAGTTTATAGGATGACTCACAAAATGATTGAACACGTGAAGGTCTAATCAATTCATAGTCAACTATACGACATCTTAAAAGTAAACAAAGTGTATGTAGATCAAACCTCTTGGCATGTGAGAATTAATTATCTTGTATGGCAGAGAATCAGATTGTATCTCATAGTATAATGGTTTAGCGTGTATTTGGCTTGAAATGCGTGCCGCACACTTACTTCCTGTACGAACCTAAGTTGGCACCTATGCTAGTCAATTGAACGAGTCAACTATACATCTTACCTTGCACTCATTCAAATACTACATAGTACTACATCAGTATATCTAGCAATTAATGATACTCGTCCATTGCACATGAGGTCGGACTCGTGATGTATGCCTTCATGTTAGACTAGCCACAATGGGTAGTAACATAGAGTAGTAACATGTCCTACTACTCTATATTACTACTCCCTTCTTTCCGGTTTATAGGGCTTATCTCAAAATCTTAGTTTTTTCATTTTCTAAGGCTCAATTTGGTCGTTCCCCATCACAAGTTCAGATTCCAAGGTGCATTAAATAATTGCATGCAAGTATTAAGAGAAAATTGATCAATGCATGTACTTTATGCATGCATGCATTGCAATTAGTACATTGGTAAACATACATTTTTGAAGAAAACAAGAGCATTAATTGGGTGCTTTTGCAAATTACAAAAAGGATTCCACCACTCACCATCTACCTTGGTTGGTGAAATTTTTGAATTGAGCCCTATCAACCGGAAAGGAGGGAGTACCTCTATAGTGGGGAGTAACATATGTGTGGTAACATGCAACACTTTATTTATTAGGCTATAGACTCATCTTGCCTTGATCTGTGTGATGTTACTCATACTAGTAGTAACTAGCCATGTTACCACATGCCTCTCTTTCTTCATTTATTGCTTGCCACATCATCTATTTTATCTAGATATGTGTGATGTTACTATCTATGTTACTCCGACTGAGGGTACTCTTAGACTGCTCACAGTGGAGAGTAACATGGAGTAGTAACTTGCCGATGTTACTAGTCTATGTTACTACCTCCATAGTGGGTAGTAACATATGAGTGGTATCATGAAAGAGTTCATTTATTAGGATATAGACTCATTATGCCTTGAAATGTGTGATGTTACAGTAACTACCTAAGTTGCCACAAACCCCTCTCTCCTCATTAATTAGCTGTCACATAAGCGATTTTGTATTGAAATGTGTGATGTTACTAGTTAAGTTACTCCCATTGTGACTAGTCTTAAACATAAACTCAGCACAAAAATTGATATTCTTAAACCTCTTGGCATGCCCAAATTAATTATTCACTTCCACGACAGTGAATCAGAATCGATCGCATCCCCTAAATTGGCAAACCTCACAGGCCATGCGAGAATCAATTATTTCTATTACATCGATCAGATTCTCAGGTGACAGTAAGACCGACTGATTCACCCTTTTGGAAAGGGCTTATGAAAGTAAAGCTTTCCTTGTTTAATAGGACAAAGTTTATTGTTGGTGACGGTGCCAATACGCGATTCTGGGAGGATACTTGGCTCGGAGAGGCACCCTTAGCAATCCAATACTCGTCTTTGTATCGTATAGTTCAAAGACGTGAGACTTTTGTTGCCACGGTATTACAATCGATCCCCCTTAATATTCAGTTCAGAAGGGCATTAGTGGGTAATCGTTGGGAAGAATGGCTGCATCTAGTAAGGAGACTGATGGACATTCAGCTTTCCCAACAACCAGATGAATTACGCTGGAAGCTTACTAGGTCTGGAGTTTTTACTGTTAAATCAATATATGTTGATGTTATCAATTCAAGCTCGATCCCTAGTTCCAAATATGTTTGGGCTGTCAAAGTCCCTTTGAAAATCAAAGTGTTTATGTGGTTTCTCCATAAACAAGTTATTTTAACCCAGGACAACTTGATAAAGCGTAATTGAACATGATCTACTAGGTGTAGCTTCTGTGATCGAGATGAGACGATCAAACACCTTTTTCTTGATTGCCCGCTAGCTAAAGTTTTATGGAGGACGGTCCATATTGCTTTTAATATTACTCCACCGAGTTCAGTCAACACGTTATTTGGAACGTGGCTTAAGGGGTAGAGCCCGAGTTAGCGAGACATATTCGTGTAGGAGTCTGTGCCTTGGTGTGGGCGCTCTGGAATTGCAGAAATGATTTCGTTTTTAACAGGACAACACATATTCATTTTTTGCAGGTTATTTTCAGAGCCACGGTGTTGATCCGTTCGTGGTCGCTACTCACTCCGGCGGAGGCCAGGGAGCGTTTGGTTACTGGATCTATCCGCTGGGAGATGGTAGCTCGGGATATCTTCAACTGGTTTGGATGGCGATCATGTAATAGGATAGGCAATTAGTTTACCTATCTCTTTTTCAGCCAGCCGGTTGTGGCGTCTTTTATATGGCTAGACTGTGTTTCTAGCCCATTTTAGCTGTATGTGAACTTTTTTCACTTTTCAGTAGGAGACTTTGAGACCTTGTTGAAACTTATTTGGCTTAATAAGATGGCTGTATGCATCGTTCTGATGCAGAGGACCGGGAATCCCCTTTTCAAAAAAAAAAGAAAAAAAATTACATCGATCAGATCGTATCACATATATCATAGTATGGTGTGTATTTAGCTTGAGATTTGCGCCACTCGCTTAATTACTTTGTGTACGAATGAGTTTATCAACTCATAGAGTCAACTATATATCTGATCTTGCACGCATAGAGATACTATTACATCGATTGATGATACAGTTAATTACACCATTGCACATGAGGTTGGTCGTGCTAAACCTAACGAAGTATATATAAATAGGACTGGGCTCATCCCAGCGTCAAATAAAACCAGACACATCCATCTGCTATCTAACTAAGAGCATTACTAGTAGTACCCCTAAATCCTTAAACCCTCAAAACTAACCGTTTTTTTTACGGGTTGAGACGAAAAAATCGTAAAGAATAGAACCCCTTAACCCTTAAACCCTTAAATTTTTTTAGAGGCTCAACACCTATTCTCCTTCCCAGCCTGTAGAAACAGGGGTTGGCAGCCCAACCCCTCCCCGACCCGGTTCCCTCGCCAGTTTCACGCGGGAGGGAGTTTTCAGCTCCCCCTCCCCGGATCCCAGCTCCCCCTCCCCGGATCCGGCCGCCCTGCCCGGCCGCCCCTCCGCCTCCCCGCCCCGTCACGCACCGCCCCGTCGCCTCCCCGCCCCGGCCGCGCCTCCTCCTCCCCGCCCCGGCGTCCCCTCTCGCCTCCCCTGCGCCGCCGCGGCCCGGCCGCCCTCCCGCCTCCCCTCCCGCCTCCCCTCCCGCCCTGCCCTCCCGCCAGCCATCCCTCGAGGAGCCGCATCGAGGAGCCGCGCCCTGGTCGCCCAGGCCGTCCAAGCCGCGCCGCCGCCCTGCCCTCCTGCCGGCCGCCCCTCCCGCCCTGCCCCGGCCGCCCTCCCGCCGTCCAAGCCGCGCCCTGGCCGCCCTCCTGCCGGCCGCCGACGCCGCCTCCTCCGAGAGGTGAGGTATGTGCTTTTTTTCATTTTGTTTCATTTTCTTTATTGTTTCATTTTAGCACTAATTAGTGATTGTCCTTTGCATATGGAGATGAACAATGAGGAGATTGTCATGGACTCGTTGTCCGATTCATCGGGTTGGTCGTCATCCAACGATTCGAACATCGACGAGTTGTTGCAAGACGACGACATCGAGATGATGAGACTCCTCATCGACGTGCAATCCTTTGAAAACCGCGTGAGGCTGATGGATCAGAGGAGAGGGTCGAAGATGGGGCGAGTCACCATCTACCGGAACCGCGCTCTCGGACACGAGCATTTGATGGAAGACTACTTCACGGAGGTACCTACATACCCTCCTCGTCTCTTCCGCAGAAGGTACCGAATGCGGCGTAGTTTGTTTGTGAAGATTGTCAACGATTGTGAGGCCGCCTCCTATTACTTTAAACGTCGTAGATCCGCCGCCGGTATCATGGGGTTTAGTGCATATCAAAAGATATTGGCAGCAATGCGGGTACTCGCTTATGGCATACCCGCGGATTATACCGACGAGTATCTTCGCATTGGCAAGATACAACCACGGAGTCAGTCCGTAGGTTTGCCAAGTTGGTCATTCGGCTGTACGGTGAGCAGTATCTTCCGGCACCAAACGAGGAAGATACAAAGAGATTAATGGAAATGAATGAAAAAAGGGGATGGCCGGGGATGCTAGGTAGTCTTGACTGCATGCATTGGAGGTGGAAAAATTGCCCAAAGGCATGGCACGGAATGTATTGCGGTAAAAGCCGTGATGCTACCATTGTGCTTGAGGCTGTAGCATCTCAGGACACATGGATTTGGCATGCATTCTTTGGGTTGCCGGGAACACTCAATGATATCAATATCCTCAATAGATCTCCTTTGTTCAAAAGATTAATTTCTGGGGATGCTCCAGCTTGCAACTACAAAATCATGGACAATGAGTACTCAATGGGATACTATCTCACCGATGGCATCTATCCCGAATGGGCAACTCTTGTGAAGTCCATCAAGGAGAAAAATGGGGTGCCCTTAACAAGAAAAGAGGCTCATTTCACCAAGGCACAAGAGGCAGCCCGCAAGGATATTGAGAGAGCTTTCGGTGTTTTGCAAGCAAGGTTTGCCATAGTTCGTGGTCCAGCTCGGTTTTGGGACAAAAAATATCTTGATGGACATCATGAAATGTTGTGTGATTCTACACAACATGATCCTAGAGGATGAAAGAGGGTTAAACCTCCCTTGTTTCTATGACAATGTTGGTACCCGTGTGCAACCGGAAAGAAATCCTTCTCGCATACACGCTTTTCTTCAAGCACATCGTGAGATTGAGGATGCAACCACTCATGGTCGGCTCCGGGATGATCTAATAGAGCACCACTGGTAGTTGGATGGGCGGCGCATTGGCCCATGATGTATCTTTGTTTTACTTTTCTATGTCCTATTTGATTCGAACAGTTCGTGTAATTTTCTCAAACATTGTTGTAATAATTTGAATGATTATTGTTTTATTCGGTGTTGTAATAATAACTAGAATGATTATTGTTTTATGTCAAATGTGATGGAATTTGTGATATGTCATATGATGAAATGTAATGAAATGTGTGATATGTGAAATGATAGTTTTAAAGGTTGGGGTTGAGACAAAGACTAGAACCCTCAAATCCAACCCTTAAAGCAGTTTAAGGGTTGGGTTTGAGGGTTCTAGTCTTTGCCCCTGTTTTTCAACCCTTAAAAGGGTCAAAAAGTGGCACTTCTCAACCCTTAAAACTGCTACAAGGGTTTGAGGGTTTAGAGGTTCTACTAGTAATGCTCTAAGCAGCTACTTCCTCCGTCCCAAAATAAATGACTTCACTTTATACTAATTTTATACTATAGTTAGTACAAAGTGGAGTTATCTATTTTAAAACGGAGGGAGTACGTAGCTAGCGGCCACTTGTGCTTGCCAAACTAGAGAACGTATTTCTGAGGACGAGCGCTCTGGTTGCATCGTATGCCTAAATTATGTATCTGACGGCTGTGGTTCATAGGGAGCAGCCGGAGCACACAATGAATTTTGTGTGCTCCGGCTGCTCCCTGTGAACCACAGCCGTCAGATACATAATTTTTATTGTGCTCCAATTCATTGTGTGCTCCGGCTGCTCCCTGTGAACCACAGCCGTCAGATACATAATTTAGGCACACGATGCAACCAGAGCGCTCGTCCTCAGAAATTTTCAAACAACACCCTGCATGCATACAGAATTAGTAGTACTTCCCCGTCACCTACCTCCAAGCCGGTTGTTCCCAAATTAGAACAGAAGCAACGCGAACAGAGTAGGGCTTCGGGCCTCCTGCGGCTGACCTGTGACGCCGGGCGAACGTGGTCGCCGCAGTGCTGACATACTGGGTTCCGACGTCCGGTGAGCAACTCGCCCCACCCCGCCCCGCCATTCTCCACCTCACCCCCTTCCCCACCCGATCTGGCTCCTACCTGTGCCATCCATCGACGCCGGAGAATAGAACTCCGCTGTTCAGGTATGTTGCTAGATGTTAGAACCATGTGTTATTTTGTGCATTTGATTGCAATCCGTCGTTCCCTTTATGCTGATTTTGTAGCCAATTCTATCTTGGGAAAAAGTGGCGATATCTCTTTGTATTATGTCAATCGCAGGAAATTAATCACTGAAAAAAATGCTATTACTCGGACTAGATATTCCAACAATTACGTATAGTACAACTTCAGCAACTCATTGCCTGATACTGTACATGAGTACAGACTAATTTCATCTGCATGTTCAAATACCTGGAGGTGAAGTGCTTATTAGCACAAGACCGAGATTCATTTTGCATGTACAATGTGTGCGACTTCACGAATTAATTTCTGAGATTTCACTATCTATTTGTCCAGTATTCCATTGAACTAAACATAGTTGTTCTGGTTTAGTAAATGAACTATCTTAACTCTTTAGCCTTCCTCATTCATTCTGATTTAATAAAAAGGTATTACATTCCTGAAGTGCTATGTGTCAATGACATAATGGCAAGATGCCATGCTTAATTAATGTTGTTGTACTCAGAATGTTTTTGGTTATCACTATTTTCAAAACACTTTTTTTCCTTAGCACACCTATGTTCCAGTGCACTTAAATATTTTCTCTCTTCACCACTTGACTATGGAATTGTTGTTTTTTAGTCTACAATGTCTACAGCTCTAACGAGAATCTAACTCTTAGTTGCTCATGCATTTTATATCTAATAAGTTTATCTGCACCGAATAGGGAATGATGGAGTCACTGTCAAGTATGGCTCCGAGTGCCGAATCGACTACAGCGACGGGACTTGAAGATGATGCTTACTTTTATGGCATGTGTGCCAAGTGTGTTTCCTTGCTTCAGAACAATATGGAACAATTATCTACCTTGGTGCTTATATTATGCAAAACTAGAAGTGCTCTGTTTGAATGTGATACTGTGTAACTATGTGTTACTGGGCATGTCCACTAATTCCTTTATGAAGTGGAACCTGGACCTATATATTTGCTATCAGTGAGGTTCCATCATAATGCCTGTTATGCTAAAATTATTTGATACAATTAGTTTATCATGATGATGTCCACTTTAGTTTTTCAACATTTTGCTATTTTTTACTAGGGTGTAGGTTATTCCGTAAATTTGTGGTCTGTACTATGGGCATTTTACTCCATCGAGAAGCATTATGCCTCTGAAGTCCCACATTTGTTCTGAGATGATTCATATATTTCAGATTTGGAAGAGAACAGTTGAATGACGTGTTACCTTCTAATTTGAAAAAGGTGGTTAATATAGCTGGTGCTGCTGTCTTTTCCATTTCTGATTTTATCAGTTCAAATCTTGGTTCATGGACTGACTAATTCTTTATATTCTTTGAATTACCTTCACCTTCTTAAATCAATTTGTTGAATACTTTGTATATCATGTCGCAAAATCCATGATACTATCTGTACCATAGAGCTGCTGTCATGTATATATATGTGTGTGTGTGTTCTATCAGTTTAACATGAAACGACCAGCTAACGAGGTACATGATATGCTTGTTCTTTCTGTTCCAAACCTGGGGCAACACATATTTTGAAGCTACATTATGGGACTGTTGCAGTTATTCTGTACTTCTATAGGGGGTTTCTGCAAATTTCGCAGGATGGGGGCTTCCACACTCTATCCTGTACCTACGTGTTCCATCCAATGGTTGTTACGTGGTTGGAGCAGCCGGAGCACTTCATGAATTGGAGCACAGGATACGTTCTCATGGCCACCGGTGCAACGCTTAAGAAGATGGCCGCCATCTGCTGCATGATGGTCCTGTTCGCCGGGCAGCTGCAGACAATGGCCGCACAGGGGGGCGACACGCTGTCTGACCTCAGTGGGGCCCTGTCCGGCGCCGTCGGCGGCCTCGGTGGGCCTGCCTGCAGGTGCCGAGGACGTCGGCGGGGACTTGTCCGGCGTCGTCGGCAACATTCCTTCCAACGTTAGCGACCTAGTTGGCGCTGTCGGCGGCCTCGATGGGGACAACCGGCTTCCTGCCGCCCGGCGGCGAGGTCGTGCGAGGAAGGCTGGATGCGCGCAAGGCAAGTGTGCTCAGATACGTGCAAAGCCTGTGGTGTGTGTGTCTGTTCCTGGCCGATGGAAGTGAACAGAACAGGCACGCGTTCCGTTTTCATCCGTTGGTGTTATTTTCAGTTCCTCCCGTCTCTAGCTTAATTTTGCATCTGCTGCAGCAGTAGCCTTTCTTTCGAATAAATTCAAGACATTTGTGGTTTTCGTGAGTGGATGTATCCCGAACCTACATGTGTATTATGTACTTTCTCTGTTTTTAAATATAAGTCTTTTTAGAGATTTTAATATGAACTAGCAAACATGCGCATTGCAACGGTAGAACAAAAAAGTTCACGCCTTCTTTTGTAAAACAACGTCCCATCAATATTACCGCTTGTCCTTCTTTTCCACCCTCGTCGTGGTGTCAATCTAATCATAACTTGTCAGAATGTGGTAAATCCCAAGGCGATGAGCTTTGCCGCCGCATGAGACACCTCTCATTGAACCTTAATGGACTTAAATAACTCAACAGTCAATGATGTCACATTAATACTTACATTGCTTAGAAGTTAGAACAATTGAAAATGATACAAACAAAACGAAGACTTAGTTGGACGCCTTGCAATTGTAACACGGTGCAATCTTCAGTTTAGCCGCTATCAACTACCCAAGAATTTAGACGACCAATACCAACATCGGAAATTACCATATTCTGAAAGCTCGTTGTGCTTTGGTAAACTGTTTCACTAAAAGCATAAACTAGAGGCGTAGGTTGTCTTACTTACCCGTAAGAAAATGAATATACTATTACATAATATTCCTTGTAGTTAATCCTGGAAATATATATTTGCAATTAATCCTAGAATTCCTATAAATCTTTACGGTTAATCCTAAAAAAATACAGCCAATCACCCAACCCACCCCATAATACTTCGTTTTGATGGGAAAAATCATAATACAACAAATAGCAAATTCCACCCAAACAAAAGAACAGAGGAAATTATGAGACCATTAGACGAAACGAGCTGGTGCTCCAGCTTGAAAGGGCTCTTCTTAGTCGATCAACCTTTGTTCCTTCAACGATCAAGCTATCAGATCAACAAAAGAACATAACCATGAAATACACATCGACCGGCCGATTTCTATCCAATGAAAATATTTGGTTGGTGATAAATCCAAAGTTGACCGAAACTGGCATGGAATCGGTCAAAAACCAGGGCGTATACTTACGTGGGTTGTAGGAATTTGCTAGATTGAACGACAGGTTCCCTCAAATAAATTTTGAACAAGATGTTTCGGATATTAATTCTGCATGAGATTTTGATGCTTCTCTTATCATCCTGAACCTCTTATCCTCCTCCTCGTCTTTGTCTACCTCATTCTAGATGGCTTAGGATTTTCGTGATCAAGATGGTTTGTGCCTTTTGACGTGTCTTTCTCCATTAAGTGCTAGTACATCTTTTATGAAATTCTCCACATTGCAAACAATATTCTTGAATAGAATAGAAAAAGGAGAGTTGACCAAAGCATAGATAATCGACTACATGTACAAAATTCTATAACCTGCAAGCCCCGACCGCAAAGATACCTTCACATCATATAAATACATGAACGTATGAGACTCGCGGCAGCCTCGGACTCGGTGCCCTCACGTACAGGCCTGAGTGCCCAGTGTCGTACCTCGTCGTTGCTGTCGGCAGCCATGACGACGAACTACCGCCTGTTGTCATCATCGAATAGGTTCCAGTTCATGTGCATGCATGTACACAGCCCAGTAGCTTCAGTGGTGGTCGCACCTGCACGAACACATGCATGCTCATCATACTACTCCAGCGCTTTGTCGCCGGGAAGCTCCATGTGCTCTGCCAGCGCTTCAGCCCTGACCTGCTGCACCAGAAGCTCCTGCGACCATCAGGGCCCGAGGGCATGGGCGGGGTGCAGCTCGTCCTTCATATTCATGCACGCGAGATTGAGCAGCACAACGGTGTGCCATGTCAGAATCTGGGTGAAGGGCTCGTACATGTCATGATGCTCGCCCGCCGCCGAGTGGCCTAATTTTGAGAGGGGTCAATTGCTGTTTGAGCTTGGACATGTTGCCCCGCAGCCTTGTGTTGATCCTCTTCCTCCTTGCCGTACTCTTGCCATCGATTAGAGGTACACATGCATTTTTTTTGTATCGACAGTGTTAGTACTAATCTTGATGCATGTGGTTAGTTAGTTAGATGCATGCTAGCTACCAGGTCGTGTGGCCGGTTGTTGAGTAACTGATGCACGCATGGATATGGACGCCGTGCATGTAGCTGGCTTAGTGAGTTTGTTAGCTAGACTAGTGCGTGCGTGCGTGGAGTTAGTGGCCGGTGTGGTGGCCAGATGGTGTGTGTGCAGCCGGGTATAAAAGGCCCCTTGATGTATTGATCAAGCCAAGCCGTGTGTAGCCATGTAGTCACTGTAAGCAAGAAAAAGATTGGGGCGTTCATGCGCCCGTGGCGGTGTTCGTGCGCCGGCCGGAAAATCTTGTGTCCACTGTTCTTCTCTTCCACCTCCGTTCGAGTGAGAGGAGAGGTAGCTAGAGGGCTGCGGTTCAACAACCCACAGATCCTTCCTTTACTTACTTTTATTATCTACAATCTCGTACCTGTCATGATGCTCGTTTTCACCTATTGTTTGTTGATTTCTGTGGTGGTTGGTATATTAACCGGTTGGAGTTAGTTAACAAAAGCGGGGTGGAACTATTAAACATCAAACATGCTTAGCTTAGCTGGCTGTTGTAGCTAGAGTCCCAGGAAATGTCTTTGGTTCGATTCCTATATTACAACTTATTTTTTGCGGTATAGAAGAAAGACCCCTCGCGTCGCTATTAGCCCAGATTTTTTTCCTGGGGAGGAAAGCCCATCCACGAGGGTTCCCAGCCCAGGACGGGCTTGTACATAACAATCTTCATCCTGCAATATTTTCTGCGATCGTAGGGCACACCAAATTAGTACCATCTCGGATAGTAGAAGATCTCAAAAAAAACAGAGGTGAATAGATGAAAAAATTGATGAAACACATCTTACTTTATTATTAGGTATAGAAAAAAATAGAGGTGAACGGATGAAAAAATTTGTGAAACGCATCTTACTTTATTATTAGGTATAGAGGTATAGATTGATATATATATATATATATATATATATATATATATATATATATATATATATATATGTAGATATAGATTCCATGTGATTCATGTGCATGTAATATTTTGCCATGTGATTCATATACACAACACATGGCTTTATCTTATATAGACGCCTTTATGTTATATAGACTAATGTAATATTAAATAACTAGGCCGTGCGAATGCACGGGTTGGCGACTAGTTGAGTAATAGTCCAGCCACCACGTACCAGCCGAGCACCATGTGCCGCCGGCGAAGGCGCTTCCCACAAGCGCCAGGGGCGGAGACGCGGGGGGTGGGGGGGGGGGGGGGGGGGGCGAGCGGGGGCTAGACCCCCCAATCGTTCGCACCCCCCAAGCGATCTGTTATATTCGTAGTGTACTAATGGGTAGTTAACTGCTAATCAGTATGTACTTAAGGCCCAGGCCCATAGATCCTTTGCGCCGTGTACACCCAGCCCAAAAATAGCTCATTATGGTCTCGTGTAAGCCTAGAAAGCCCGTTCTGCGTAACCTAGACGCTAATTACCACTAACCTAGTTAGACGCTAATCGATCGATTGATGATCGATTGATTTCGCCGCTGCGCCTCTGCTTGCCGCCACGGCAGCCGCGAGCGGACCAGGATACTGCCGCGGTGCTATCCAGCCTCTCCTGTTTTAATTTTGCCGAAGTATTGTCCATTGGAGTCCCCCGGTGATCATATTTAATCAATCAAATACTCTAATCCGCTTTTGGTCCTTGAGCACGCCAATCTAAAGGTAACTGCTATACATACAAGTCTTATTTCATCTGGATATCAATCTACTAGTCTTGATTAATTGGAGGACTACGTACAAGGTCTAATTAATTAGTATACCATGATGTAAAATTTTCAAACTATTTGATATTTTTTCTCATAGTTTTATTCGATTTAGTTGGCAATTATAGAGGTAAAATTATTCTAAAGGTTTTTCGTCCGATGTCCCGAATTATTTGATTCCGGTGGTACTTTCAAATTTTGGACTATGATGTGCCGAGACGGGTTGAATGCACGACATGCGCTGCACGTGATTTTCTGTCTGAATCTTTTTAGCATTATACTCTGTTCTTGGCGCACTCTGTTCGTCATTTATGTTGTGCGAGTAGTACATTCAGCAATCAGCAGCCAGTTGGTTTCATTGCTTTTCTTGTTGGCGGCCTTGGAAAATATCACGGTGAATAGTGTGAGTCAGATCTCGAACAATGAACACCTAATCTTCGTAAGAAGCAGTGCATGAAGTAGAGTGTGAGCTTCCATTCCACGGACAAGGTTAATGTCTGTACAAATCTGCCGTCTGCGTCATCCTCAAGCAACACACACACTGCTGCTGGTCATGGGAATTTCCACCAGGCTCGGGCTGTCCCCATCGATGGTGCTCAATGTCAAGGCTTCACACTGATTAGCACTCCTTATTAAATTTGTGCTTTTGACTAGTTCCTACCAAAAATTTGTACCATCAACCATCATCCACCACTGGGCTGGACAATAATTCAGAGGACCAATCTTAGACCAATCGTGTCAGAAGCCTCGTACAATCCATCTTATTGTTTGCTATTAGGCTCCATATATCGATATTCTTAGTCCAACCGTGTCAAGTCTTCTCGTTGATTAGTAGTTAGTTTGTGTTTTTTATTTGGTGCTAACCCGCTGCTTTGGAAAAGAAATTTTGAGGACCAAGCCTACTACATACCCGCGACCACAAAGCTACCATTCTACCTTCGCTGATGCTGCTCCAGACTCTGGTCCGGCTATTGCATCCCACTTCCTGTAAGAAACTCCCCCCATCTCCGGCAACCGGCGCGTAGCCTCCAACAGGTCATCACAAACTAGCATAAAAGCTTTTTTTCTTTTTTTCCCTGAAAAAATGTTCACTGTATAAGAAAGTTAATATTGGTCAGCACGCATTAGCAAATGTTTCACTGTATATTCAGTGTGTATTTGAATCAAGTTCACTATAGACTAAGAAAATGTTCAGTGTGTACATTACATTCATTTTTATAAAACTTGTTCAGATTTCGATATTTGTTCACGACTAAAAAGAAATGCTTACAGTAAAAAATATTTTAAATTTATTTAAGATTTCGAAATATTATTCGTATTTTAAGAAATTTGTTCACATTTGTTTTTCAACAAATATTGAAAAAAACGAAGATTTAACATTAATTAGTTCTTTAAGTTCAGCATTGCGTTTAAGTCGTGATCCGTTCCTAACTTCGTTGGCTAGCATCGGTAGCATGCATGGCGAGAATGGAATTCGATTTATACTTTTTGAATGAAAATACATATAATATTTGAATGGTCTATATTTCACTTTATATATTTTAGTGAGGGGGGTTATATTAGAAGCAGGACTCTTATACTAAACTTTTTTATTTTTTACATCTCATTATCAGAAAATTTAATTAGTATTTTCATTACATTTGACAATATTTAACACATGTTCACATGGAAATACGAAAAATCTAACATTTCTAGGAAACAACACAAACTTCCATTATGAAAATTATATTATAATTTCCAAAAAGTATTCCATGTTGTTTTGTTGAAATAAATTGTATCAATCTAAATCTAAAGAAACCAAACAGAAAAAATCTCATGCATTCGTCAGTGGAGTATTTTATTCTATTTGTTTAGACATAAGAGCAGCAGGACATATGTTGGATCTAGTTTTGATGGCCTGCACACGCAGTGTGCCTGACGTTTCTATATATATTATAGTGCGTTTGTACATGTGTTATCTATAAATATCTTGATGGAGGATCCTATACAATGCATGAGTATAAGAAATATGTTGTGATTATTTCGTCACCAATTTCAATATTAGCCTATTTATTAGTTTGGTTATCTTCACTTCTATTCTTGAACCGGGAGGATGTTTGGTGATGTTTCATTGACATCTACTTACATTCTAATGTATACATCTGCCAGTGAAGCAGATATTAGTGGACATGCTCTTCTGTATACAAGATCAAAAATTGGCATGTCTTGGTAGGTATGCGGCCACCATTACATCGGACTTTAGACTTTAGAGTTGACATATGGGATTAAATAAGGCAATCTAGTCGAATCCAAATGCAGTTCCAAGAGAGCATGTAAATACAGAAAATATGTATCAAACTCTAAAGAAGAGTTAGCCCTAAACTGCTGGTGGTAGTATAAAAGATGAAATAAATGGTACTGCTAAAGTCGGGGGAAGAACTAAGGGCATGTACAATGGGGGAAGCACCACACCACTGCCCCAACGTTTCATGTAGATAAAAGTAACTAAAGCCACTGTCTAATTCTACCTTGGTCCAACGAAAGCAGCGGTATTGTCCTCATGGTTGGCAGCCTTTTTCTATTCACCATAGAGTAGGCTTGTCCTGTTAAAGTTAAACCCGGTGATGTCCAACTATCCCTCATTGGCAGCGTCTGCACTTTTGTCAAGGGAGAGACGGCCTCTTTTGCAGGATCCCATCTATCTCTGCAAGCTACACCTTTTGCTAAGCTCAGTCATCCGAACCTACCTGGCATGCTGGAGCATCTGTCCATGCTGAAGCATTGGAGCAGAGCAAAAGCCTTTCTCAATGCATATATACAGATTCACCCATGTACCTACTTCCTATAATCTAACCTATTTCCAGTTGTGTATATATCCTCTTATTCTTATGGTGTATGGATTTTACCGTGGGGACCAAATCCATTATAGTGAAATCCAAATTAACTAAATCTTGAACAAGGAACTAATTCCCATCCCTGGAGACGGCATAGTGATAATCTCTCCAAAGGAGGGCCCCCCGAGAAAATATTTCAACACCTCTCTGCCATGGCCTCCTTAGCCTATGTTGTGGGTTGGGTTTGATTCATAAAAGCCTAACAGGAAGCGAAAATTCAGAGCTTGTCATCCAGGAGGACAGTCGCCAAATTACGCAAATAACACCCGGCGTGAATCACGACGTCGGGAACGACATGGGCAGGAGGAAGGGCGGGAGGAACGGAGCCCGGCAGAGCGGACAGGTGCGGTGGCCGTGAGCGGCCCAGTGGTCAAGGCAGCCAAAGTGGAAGATGTGCTGGCACCCCCGCGGCCGGCGCAGCGCCGTGGAAGTCACTTAGGCACACCACACTAGTGCAGAACCGGGCTTTAACGCCGGTTCGTAAGGCCCTTTAGTGCCGGTTCTACAACCGGCACTAAAGAGTGGAGATTGAAGGTCCCACCCTTTTATTACTGGTTCGGCACGAACCGGCGCTAAAGTGCCACCACGTGGCACGAGCTATGCCCGGGTGCTGGTAGACCATTAGTACCGGTTGGTAACATCAACCGGTACTAAATGTTTGGGGGGGTTGGTTTTATTTTTTATTTTTCCATTAATTTTGTGTTTTCCATTTAACTCTTTTTTGTTTGCTGGTATTTTACGATACTACATATTGTACACGTTATGCATATATATAAATAGATTTTCTCGTAGAACCGCATATATATAATATATATCATCGAATGTCTCACAACCACCACCATTAATTATTCACACATACTACACATGTATATATATACAATTTCTCCTACATGTTGCCTTGGTGCCTTCGGAGCACGATGACAAGTGGTTCATGGAGGCGGTAGCGAGTAATAGTATTCTTCTTTGGGATCTATGACCTGGTCGAGCAAAAATCCGGCTATTTCCTCTTGAAGTGCTTGTATGCGCTCCGTTGTTAGGAGCTTCTCCCGCACGTCATGGAACTGTTAAGAAGGAGATCAATATCGATAATCATGTAAAAATTGTGAATAGTGTTTTGTGAAACGTATCCATTGCTGTCTATCAGATCTGCTCCTTTCGGACGCCATCATGCGAATGTTCTCGCAAACGTAGTATGCACACAGATCAGTCCCCGAGGCCTGCTTCAGGGCCTTTACGAGAATGGAATTGAATCATATAATGATTAATCAAGCATGATATAATTAATTAATGCTATTGAAACAAGAATTAAAGAGATGGTAGCTAGCTAGCTAGTACTAATTACTTACCTTGGGTCGATGCCAAACATCTTTTTTGGCCATTTGCCTGGAGTCACCTTGATGAACTTTGCCCAAGCCCTGCCCGCCGGCAAAGAAAATTAATAAAGGGGTTATTAAATAGTTCATATCAGGAAAATGACGAACTAAATAGGCCGAGATATAGTTAATAATGATTGAAATTACCTGTTGACTATCCCAAACAAGATGGTGTAGTCACTTTCTTTTTTAAGTAGTGAGTCCAGTACTTCAACTTTTCCTTTGTCAACTTTAGGGCTGCGTATGATATTGAACAGGGCATCTTCTCCCTCTCTGCTGGTATTGTCCGCCATAGCTTTTATTTAACTAATACAGAAGAAATATAAAACAATTTAGTAATCAAATTACAATGCATGGATGCAATCAATAAGGAAAAACTGAATCATATAGTACATAATATGCATCGTCTCGAATAATATATGATCTCGAATACATCGTCTCGAATAATATATAATCTCGAATACATCACTGGCTAGGTTGCTAACAAAGATCGAATACTACAGAAGAATCTAGGCCACTCGCGGTTCCTGGGGCGCGGGCGGTGGACACCCAAAGACAAGGATGTTGGGGAACGTTGCAGAAAAAAAATTCTCTACGTTTCACCAAGATCTATCTATGGAGTCATCTAGCAACGAGAGGGGAGTGCATCTACATACCCTTGTAGATCGCGAGCGGAAGCGTTCAAAGAACGAGGATGAGGGAGTCGTACTCGTCGTGATCCAAATCACCGGAGATCCTAGCGCCGAATGGACGGCACCTCCGCGTTCAACACACGTACGGAGCGGATGACGTCTCCTCCTTCTTGATCCAGCAAGGAGGAAGGAGAGGTTGATGAAGATCCAGCAGCACGACGGCGTGGTGGTGGATGCAGCAGTACTCCGGCAAGGCTTCGCCAAGCTCTATGGAGGAGGAGGAGGTGTTGGAGAGGGAGAGGGAGGCACCAAAGGCATGGATGTGCAGCCCTCCCTCTCCCCCCCACTATATATAGGGGGCCTAGGGGGCGTTGGCCCTAGGAGATCCAATCTCCTAGGGGGGCGGCGGCCAAGGGGGGTGGAGTACCCCCCAAGGCAAGTGGGGAGCCCCCCCACCCTAGGGTTTCAACCCTAGGCGCAAGGGGTGGGCCTAGGGGGGCGCACCAGCTCACTATGGGCTGGTTCCCCTCCCCACTTCAGCCCATGGGGCCCTCCGGGATGGGTGGCCCCACCCGGTGGACCCCCGGGACCCATCCGGTGGTCCCGGTACAATACCGGTGACCCCCGAATCTTTCCCGATGGCCGAAACTGCACTTCCTATATATAATTCTTTACCTCCGGACCATTCCGGAACTCCCCGTGATGTCCGGGATCTCATCGGGGACTCCGAACAACTTTCGGGTTACTGCATACTCATATCTCTACAACCCTAGCATCACCGAACCTTAAGTGTGTAGACCCTACGGGTTCGGGAGACACGTAGACATGACCGAGACGGCTCTCCGGCCAATAACCAACAGCGGGATCTGGATACCCATGTTGGCTCCCACATGCTCCATGATGATCTCATCGGATGAACCATGATGTCGAGGATTCAATCAATCCCGTATACAATTCCCTTTGTCAATCGGTATTATACTTGCCCGAGATTCGATCGTCGGTATCCGAATACCTCGTTCAATCTTATTACCGGCAAGTCACTTTACTTGTACCGTAATGCATGATCCCGTGACAAACCACTTGATCACATTGAGCTCATTATGATGATGCATTACCGAGTGGGCCCAGTGATACCTCTCCGTCATACGGAGTGACAAATCCCAGTCTCGATCCGTGTCAACCCAACAGACACTTTCGGAGATACCCGTAGTATACCTTTATAGTCGCCCAGTTACGTTGTGACGTTTGGCACACCCAAAGCACTCCTACGGTATCCGGGAGTTACACGATCTCATGGTCTAAGGAAAAGATACTTGACATTGGAAAAACTCTAGCAAACGAACTATACGATCTTGTGCTATGTTTAGTATTGGGTCTTGTCCATCACATCATTCTCCTAATGATGTGATCTCGTTATCAGTGACATCCAATGTCTATAGTCAGGAAACCATGATTATCTGTTGATCAACGAGCTAGTCAACTAGAGGCTTACTAGGGACATATTGGTGTCTATGTATTCACACATGTATTACGATTTCCGGATAACACAATTATAGCATGAATAAAAGACAATTATCATGAACAAGGAAATATAATAATAATCCTTTTATTATTGCCTCTAGGGCATATTTCCAACAGTCTCCCACTTGCACTAGAGTCAATAATCTAGTTACATTGTGATGAATCGAACACCCATAGAGTTCTGATGTTGATCATGTTTTGCTCGCGGAAGAGGTTTAGTCAATGGACCTGTGACATTCAGATCCGTATGCACTTTACAAATTTCTATGTCTTCATCTTGAACATTTTCACGAATGGAGTTGAAGCGACGCTTGATGTGCCTGGTCTTCTTGTGAAACCTGGGCTCCTTGGCAAGTGCAATAGCTCCAGTGTTGTCACAGAAGAGTTTGATCGGCCCCGACGCATTTAGTATGACTCCTAGGTCGGTGATGAACTCCTTCACCCAAATTGCTTCATGCGCTGCCTCCGAGGCTGCCATGTACTCCGCTTCACATGTAGATCCTGCCACGAGGCTCTGCTTGCAGCTGCACCAGCTTACTGCTCCACCATTCAACATATACATGTATCTGGTTTGTGACTTAGAGTCATCCAGATCTGTGTCGAAGCTAGCGTTGACGTAACCCTTTATGACAAGCTCTTCGTCACCTTCATAAATGAGAAACATGTCCTTAGTCCTTTTCAGGTACTTCAGGATATTCTTGACCGCTGTCCAGCGTTCCTTGCCGGGATTACTTTGGTACCTTCCTACCAAACTCACGGCAAGGTTTACATCAGGTCTGGTACACAACATGGCATACATAATAAACCCTATGGCTGAGGCATGGGGGATGACACTCATCTCTTCTATATCTTCTGCCGTGGTCGGACATTGAGCTGAGCTCAATTTCACACCTTGCAACACAGGCAAGAACCCCTTCTTAGACTGATCCATATTGAACTTATTCAATATCTTATCAAGGTATGTGCTTTGTGAAAGACCTATGAGGCGTCTTGATCTATCTCTATAGATCTTGATGCCTAATATATAAGCAGCTTCTCCAAGGTCCTTCATTGAAAAAATCTTATTCAAATAGGCCTTAATGCTGTCCAAAAGTTCTATATCATTTCCCATCAAAAGTATGTCATCTACATATAATATGAGAAATGCTACAGAGCTCCCACTCACTTTCTTGTAAACGCAGGCTTCTCCATAAGTCTGCATAAACCCAAACGCTTTGATCATCTCATCAAAGCGAATGTTCCAACTCCGAGATGCTTGCACCAGCCCATAAATGGATCGCTGGAGCTTGCATACCTTGTTAGCATTCTTAGGGTCGACAAAACCTTCCGGCTGCATCATATACAGTTCTTCCTTAAGATAACCGTTAAGGAATGCCGTTTTGACTTCCATTTGCCATATCTCATAATCATAGTATGCGGCAATTGCTAACATGATTCGGACGGACTTCAGCTTCGCTACGGGAGAGAAAGTCTCATCGTAGTCAACCCCTTGAACTTGTCGATAATCCTTAGCGACAAGCCTAGCTTTATAGATGGTCACATTACCATCCGCGTCTGTCTTCTTCTTAAAGATCCATTTATTTTCTATGGCTCGCCGATCATTGGGCAAGTCAGTCAAAGTCCATACTTCGTTTCCATACATGGATCCTATCTCGGATTTCATGGCTTCCAGCCATTTGTCGGAATCCGGGCCCGCCATCGCTTCTTCATAGTTCGAAGGTTCACCGTTGTCCAACAACATGATTTCCAAGACAGGGTTGCCGTACCACTCTGGTGCGGAACGTGTCCTTGTGGACCTACGAAGTTCAGTAGCAACTTGATCTGAAGTTTCATGATCATCATCATTAACTTCCTCTCTAGTCGGTGCAGGCACCTCAGGAACATTTTCTTGAGCTACGCTACTTACCGGTTCAAGAGGTAATACTTCATCAAGTTCTACTTTCCTCCCACTTATTTCTTTCGAGAGAAACTCTTTCTCTAGAAAGGATCCATTCTTGGCAACAAAGATCTTGCCTTCAGATCTGAGGTAGAAGGTATACCCAATAGTTTCTTTAGGGTATCCTACGAAGACGCATTTTTCCGACTTGGGTTCGAGCTTTTCAGGTTGAAGTTTCTTGACATAAGCATCACATCCCCAAACTTTTAGAAATGACAGCTTAGGTTTCTTCCCAAACCATAATTCATACGGTGTCATCTCAACGGATTTCGACGGAGCCCTATTTAAAGTGAATGCGGCAGTCCCTAAAGCATAGCCCTAAAATGATAGCGGTAAATCGGCAAGAGACGTCATAGATCACACCATATCTAATAGAGTGCGATTACGACGTTCGGACACACCATTACGCTGAGGTGTTCCAGGCGGCGTGAGTTGTGAAACTATTCCACATTTTCTTAAGTGTGTGCCAAATTCGTGACTCAAGTATTCTCCCCCACGATCTGATCGCAAGAACTTGATTTTCCTGTCACGTTGATTCTCAACCTCACTCTGAAATTCCTTAAACTTTTCAAAGGTCTCAGACTTGTGTTTCATTAAGTAGACATACCCATATCTACTCAAGTCATCAGTGAGAGTGAGAACATAACGATAGCCACCGCGAGCCTCAACACTCATTGGACCGCACACATCAGTATGTATGATTTCTAATAAGTTGGTTGCTCGCTCCATTGTTCCTGAGAACGGAGTCTTGGTCATCTTACCCATGAGGCATGGTTCGCATGTGTCAAATGATTCGTAATGAAGAGACTCTAAAAGTCCATCTGCATGGAGCTTCTTCATGCGTTTGACACCTATGTGACCAAGGCGGCAGTGCCACAAGTATGTGGGACTATCATTATCAACCTTACATCTTTTGGTATTCACACTATGAATATGTGTAGCATTACGCTCGAGATTCATTAAGAATAAACCATTCACCATCGGAGCATGACCATAAAACATATCTCTCATATAAATAGAACAACCATTATTCTCGGATTTAAATGAGTAGCCATCTCGAATTAAACGAGATCCTGATACAATGTTCATGCTCAAAGCTAGCACTAAATAACAATTATTGAGATTTAAAACTAATCCCGTAGGTAAATGTAGAGGTAGCGTGCCGACGGAGATCACATAGACCTTGGAACCATTCCCGACGCGCATCGTCACCTCGTCCTTCGCCAGCCTCCGCTTATTCCGCAGCTCCTGCTTTGAGTTACAAATATGAGCAACGGCACTGGTATCAAATACCCAGGAGCTACTACGAGTACTGCTAAGGTACACATCAATTACATGTATATCACATGTACCTTTCGTGTTGCCGGCCTTCTTGTCCGCTAAGTATTTGGGGCAGTTCCGCTTCCAGTGACCACTTCCCTTGCAATAAAAGCACTCAGTCTCGGGCTTGGGTCCATTCTTTGGCTTCTTCCCGGCAGCTTGCTTACCGGGCGCGGCAACTCCCTTGCCGTCCTTCTTGAAGTTCTTTTTACCCTTGCCTTTCTTGAACTTAGTGGTTTTATTCACCATCAACACTTGATGTTCCTTTTTGACTTCTACCTCTGCTGATTTCAGCATTGAATATACCTCAGGTATGGTCTTTTCCATCCCCTGCGTATTGAAGTTCATCACAAAGCTCTTGTAGCTCGGTGGAAGCGACTGAAGGATTCTGTCAATGACCGCGTCATCCGAGAGATTAACTCCCACCTGAGTCAAGCGGTTATGTAACCCAGACATAGTGAGTATGTGCTCACTGACAGAACTATTTTCCTCCATCTTACAGCTGAAGAACTTGTCGGAGACCTCATATCTCTCGACCCGGGCATGAGCTTGAAAAACCATTTTCAGCTCTTCGAACATCTCATATGCTCCGTGTCTCTCAAAACGCTTTTGGAGCCCCGGTTCTAAGCTGTAAAGCATACCACACTGAACGAGGGAGTAATCATCAGCACGTGTCTGCCAAGCGTTCATAACGTCTTGGTTCTGTGGGACGGGTGCATCACCTAGCGGTGCTTCTAGGACATAATCTCTCTTTGCAGCTATGATGATGATCCTCAGGTTCCGGACCCAGTCCGTATAATTGCTGCCATCGTTTTTCAGCTTGGTTTTCTCTAGGAACGCGTTGAAGTTGAGGACAACGTTGGCCATTTGATCTACAAGACATATTGTAAAGATTTTAGACTAAGTTCATGATAATTAAGTTCATCTAATCAAATTATTCAATGAACTCCCACTCAGATAGACATCCCTCCAGTCATCTAAGTATAACATGATCCGAGTTAGCTAGGCCGTGTCTGATCATCACGTGAGACGGACTAGTCAACATCGGTGAACATCTTCATGTTGATCGTATCTTCTATACGACTCATGTTTGACCTTTCGGTCTTCTGTGTTCCAAGGCCATGTCTGTACATGCTAGGCTCGTCAAGTCAACCTAAGTGTTTGCATGTGTAAATCTGTCTTACACCCGTTGTATGTGAACGTTGGAATCTAACACCTGATCATCACGTGGTGCTTCGAAACAACGAACTGTCGCAACGGCGCACAGTTAGGGGGAACACTTTCTTGAAATTATTATGAGGGATCATCTTATTTACTACCGTCGTTCTAAGTAAACAAGATGCAAAAACATGATAAACATCACATGCAATCAAATAATAATAGTGACATGATATGGCCAATATCATAAAGCTCCTTTGATCTCCATCTTGGGGCTCCATGATCATCTTGTCACCGGCATGACACCATGATCTCCATCATCATGATCTCCATCATCGTGTCTCCATGAAGTTGCTCGCCAACTATTACTTCTACCACTATGGCTAACGCGTTTAGCAATAAAGTAAAGTAATTTATATGGCGTTTCTCAATGACACGCAGGTCATACAAAAAATAAAGACAACTCCTATGGCTCCTGCCGGTTGTCATACTCATCGACATGCAAGTCGTGATTCCTATTACAAGAACATGATCTCATACATCACATATATATCATTCATCATTCATCACAACTTTGGTCATATCACATCACAAAACACTTGCTGCAAAAACAAGTTAGACGTCCTCTAATTGTTGTTGCAAGTTTTACGTGGCTGCAATAGGGTTCTAGCAAGAATATTTTCTTACCTACGTTAAATCCACAACGTGATTTGTCAACTTCTATTTACCCTTCATAAGGACCCTTTTCGTCGAATCCGCTCCAACTAAAGTGGGAGAGACAGACACCCGCTAGCCACCTTATGCAACTAGTGCATGTCAGTCGGTGGAACCTGTCTCACGTAAGTGTACGTGTAAGGTCGGTCCGGGCCGCTTCATCCCACAATACCGCTGAAGCAAAATAAGACTAGTAGCGGCAAGAAAGTTGACAACATTTACGCCCACAACAAATTGTGTTCTACTCGTGCAAAGAGAACTATGCATAGACCTAGCTCTGATACCACTGTTGGGGAACGTTGCAGAAAACAAAAAAATTTCTCTACGTTTCACCAAGATCTATCTATGGAGTCATCTAGCAACGAGACGGGAGTGCATCTACATACCCTTGTAGATCGCGAGCGGAAGCGTTCAAAGAACGGGGATGAGGGAGTCGTACTCGTTGTGATCCAAATCACCGGAGATCCTAGCGCCGAACGGACGGCACCTCCGCGTTTAACACATGTACGGAGTGGATGACGTCTCCTCCTTCTTGATCCAGCAAGGGGGAAGGAGAGGTTGATGAAGATCCAGCAGCACGACGGCGTGGTGGTGGGCGCAGCAGTACTCCGGTAGGGCTTCGCCAAGCTCTATGGAGGAGGAGGAGGTGTTGGAGAGGGAGACGGAGGCACCAAAGGCATGGATGTGCAGCCCTCCCTCCCCCCCACTATATATAGGGGGCCTAGGGGGGCGCCGGCCCTAGGAGATCCAATATCCTAGGGGGGGGGGCGGCCAAGGGGGGTGGAGTACCCCCCAAGGCAAGTGGGGAGCCCCCCCCCCCCCACCCTAGGGTTTCAACCCTAGGCGCAAGGGGTGGGCCTAGGGGGGCGCACCAGCCCACTATGGGCTGGTTCCCCTTCCCACTTCAGCCCATGGGACCCTCCGAGATGGGTGGCCCCACCGGGTGGACCCCCGGGACCCATCTGGTGGTCCCGGTACAATACCGGTGACCCCTGAATCTTTCCCGATGGCCGAAACTGCACTTCCTATATATAATTCTTTACCTCCGGACCATTCCAGAACTCCTCCTGACGTCCGGGATCTCATCCGGGACTCCGAACAACTTTCGGGTTACTGCATACTCATATCTCTACAACCCTAGCGTCACCGAACCTTAAGTGTGTAGACCCTACGGGTTCGGGAGACACGTAGACATGACCGAGATGGCTCTCCGGCCAATAACCAACGGCGGGATCTGGATACCCATGTTGGCTCCCACATGCTCCACGATGATCTCATCGGATGAACCACGATGTCGAGGATTCAATCAATCCCGTATACAATTCCCTTTGTCAATCGGTATTATACTTGCCCGAGATTCGATCGTCGGTATCCCAATACCTCGTTCAATCTCGTTACCGGCAAGTCACTTTACTCGTACCGTAATGCATGATCCCGTGACCAACCACTTGATCACATTGAGCTCATTATGATGATGCATTACCGAGTGGGCCCAGTGATACCTCTCCGTCATACGGAGTGACAAATCCCAGTCTCGATCCATGTCAACCCAACAGACATTTTCGGAGATACCGGTAGTATACCTTTATAGTCACCCAGTTACGTTGTGACGTTTGGCACACCCAAAGCACTCCTTCGGTATCCGGGAGTTACACGATCTCATGGTCTAAGGAAAAGATACTTGACATTGGAAAAACTCTAGCAAACGAACTATACGATCTTGTGCTATGTTTAGTACTGGGTCTTGTCCATCACATCATTCTCCTAATGATTTGATCTCGTTATCAGTGACATCCAATGTCTATAGTCAGGAAACCATGACTATCTGTTGATCAACGAGCTAGTCAACTAGAGGCTTACTAGGGACATATTGGTGTCTATGTATTCACACATGTATTACGATTTCCGGATAACACAATTATAGGATGAATAAAAGACAATTATCATGAACAAGGAAATATAATAATAATCCTTTTATTATTGCCTCTAGGGCATATTTCCAACAAAGGAACCATCACAGGACCATATCTCCGGTCATCTACCCAAAGAACCTGCCAGGTATTGGAGAACCTGACGTCCATAGCAGCCATGTAGCGATGGACGTGCTCGTCCTCCTCCCTGACACGACGACGCACCACCTTCGGAGGGGGCTGGCTCGCTCTGCACTGAATGTGGCCCACACGAGGGCCACCAAAGGAGATCAGGGTCGACGACGGGACCCGAGGCCGGGTTCCTCACCAAGCGGCGCGCCCCTCCAGGTAGCACCTCCCAGTGCCAGCCCGGCGGAGCCCAGTCCCAGACATGGGTCAGCCAGACGTCGTAGCGAACGGGTCCACGGCGAGGATGCAGGCCGGGCATCGTCAAGAACAAATACTATATGCCCGCAAAAAGTAACTTTTTTAAAATGATTGGATTGTGATAACTAAAATTCTATATGCAAATTCTAACAATTTGACATTAATCTAATTCATCTAGCTAAAACTAACTCTAAAATTTCTAACATTTCTATATATATAACTAACATTTCTAATATTTCTATAACTAAAAAACAGAAAAATTGCTAAAATTTCTATAAATATTTCTATAACTAAAAAACAGAAAAATTTATAACATTTCTATATAACTAACATTTCTAATATTTCTATAACTAAAAAACAGAAAAATTGCTAACATTTCTATAACAATGTGTGTGTGTGTGGACATGGCGGCCGGGGCAGGAGCTCACCGGCGAGGCGCGGTGACGGGAGGCGGCGACGGGGATGGAGACGGGCGGTGACGACGGGGATGGGGACGGGGCGGCGACGACGGGGACAGGGACGGGTCGGGCGGGGACGACGGGCGGGGTGCGGCAACGGGGACGACGGGGACGGGGACGGCGACGGGGGCAGCGGCGACGGGGTAGAGGAGAAATAAGCAGAGGGAGAGATGAGAAACTGAATTTTTTTGAAGTGTTTTCTTATATAGAATAACCTTTAATACCGGTTGAAGCCACCAACCGGTATTAAAGGTCTGTTTTGGCAAGGCCAAGTGGCGGGAAGCGCCCACCTTTAGTACCAGGTGGTGGCACCTAGCGGTACTAAAGACCTCCCCCCTTTAGTACTGGTTGGAGCCACGACGCGGTACTAAAGGGTGTGCGCTGCCAGGCGAGGGGCACAGAAGTTTAGTCCCACCTTGCTAGTTGAGGAGCGCCAGGACCAGTTTATAAGCCCCGGCGCGGGCACTGCATTGAGCTCCTCTCAATAGCAGGCCTTCTGGGCCTACCTCTCCTACTCTACCTGTGGGCCTACTAGGCTTGCGGGCCTGCATCCTGGCCCAACTACAGGTTGGGTTTCTAGTCGTATGCGGGCCGCTCTGGCCCAGTAGGTGGGCTTTTTTATTTTCTTATTTTTTTGCTTTATTTATTTTTGGTTAATTTATTTTTGAGTTGTTTTTTTACTGTATTTAGAGTTTCTTTGGGAATATTTTTGCTTTAGGTACAAAAAATTACAAACTTTTTGTTAGTGCCGGTAGTTTACAAATTTGAATAGTTTACATTTTGAATTATTTGAAATTTGTGTGAATCACTAGTTTGTGAATAACTTAACTTTGAAAATAGATTTTTCAGTGATTCTTTTTTTTATGTTTAATATTAGTGTGTTTTATCATTATATTCAATTTGGTAATGCTTAGGTTATTTAAAAAATGAAATGCCTTTGTAACGGATGAGTTTTCGTCCGAAACCCTGATACTTCGAAAGAGATTGTCCATTTTGTACATGAAGTGCATCCCGTTTTTGCGGTAATCCTCTCTACTTTTTTGCACATGCTATGTGGGTGAAATTATGATACCATGCCAACTTTCAATCTTTTCTGAGTTCATTTGAAATGCTTTTCAATTTCAGGGCCATTTAGCTGAAAGAATCAGTAAATGCATGAAAGAATTTGTTTGCACATAAAATTTCTTCGTGTTTCAAATGCCAAAACACATAACTACCCTAACTATTACAGAGATTCCCTCCTGGGTGTGAAACACAGAAGAAAATAATGATAGTGAAGCCGATCACATCCCAGATCTTTGGGTGTGAAACTTTTTCTTCGTGTGTGTCCCTTTGCGCTGTAGCCATGGAAAATTTTCATCATTTAACTGGATGCTCGGGTCAATATTCGCTGTGAATGGAGCAATTTCATCAAACTTTTCATAATCTTCTGACATGTCTGTCTTGTCATCCACTCCCACGATGTTTCTATTCCCAGAAAGAACTATGTGGCGCTTTGGCTCATCGTATGATGCATTCACTTCCTTATCTTTTCTTTTTCTCGGCTTTGTAGACATATCCTTCACATAGAAAACCTGTGCCACATCATTAGCTAGGACGAATGGTTCGTCTGCATACGCAAGATTGTTGAGATCCACTGTTGTCATTCCATACTTCGGGTCTTCCGTTACCCCGCCTCGTGTCATATTGACCCATTTGCACCGAAACAAAGGGACCTTCGAATCACGTCCATAGTCAAGTTCCCATATCTCCTCTATGTAACCATATTATGTTTCCTTTCCCATCTTGGTTGTTGCATCAAAGCGGACACCACTGTTTTGGTTGGTGCTCTTCTTATCTTGGGCGACCGTGTAAAATGTATTACCATTTATCTCGTACCCTTTGAAAGTCATTATATTCGAAGGTGGTAACTGGGACAGCGAGTACATGTCATCTTCAATAGAGGCGTCATGCATGGTACGTGTCTGCAACCAGCCGGCGAAACTCCTGGTTTGTTCACGTGTAATCCAGTCATCAGACCGCTCCGGGTGTTTGGAGCATAGAAAATTCTTGTGTTCGTCCATATACGGAGCCACCAAGGCGGAATTTTGTAGAACTGCGTAGTGTGCTTCAGTGAGAGAATGTCCGTCCATACATATTATTTGATTCCCTCCTAGCGTGCCTTTTCCATCCAGTCTGTCCTTATGCCGCGATTCAGGAACACCAATCGGCTTAAGGTTAGGAATAAAGTCAATACAAAACTCAATGACCTCCTCATTTTCATGGCCCTTGGAGATGCTTCCTTCTGGCCTAGCACGGTTATGAACATATTTCTTTAAGACTCCCATGAACCTCTCAAAGGGGAACGTATTGTGTAGAAATATAGGACCCAAAACATTAATCTCTTCGCATAGGTGAACTAGGACGTGTGTCATGATGTTGAAGAAGGATGGTGGGAACACCAACTCGAAGCTGACAAGACATTGCATCAAATCATTCTCTAACCTTGGTATGATTTCTGGATCGATTACCTTCTGAGAGATTGCATTGAGGAATGCACATAGCTTCACAATGGCTAATCGAACGTTATCCGGTAGAAGCCCCCTCAATGCAACCGAAAGTAGTTGCGTCATAATCACGTGGCAGTCATGAGACTTTAGATTCTGGAACTTTTTCTCTGCCATGTTTATTATTCCCTTTATATTCGACGAGAAGTCAGACGGTACCTTAATACTGAGCAGGCATTGAAAGAATATTTCCTTCTCTTCTTTGGTAAGAGCGTAGCTGGCATGACCCTGATGTATGCCGTCTTTTCCATGCATACGTTGCTGGTCCTCCTGTGCCTCAGGTGTATCTTTTGTTTTCCCATACACGCCCAAGAAGCCAAGCAGGGTCACGCAAAGATTCTTCATCACGTGCATCATGTCGATTGCAGAGCGGACCTCTAGGTCTTTCCAATAGGGCAGGTCCCAAAATATAGATTTCTTCTTCCATATGGGTGCGCGTCCGTCAGCGTCATTCGGAATAGGTTGTCCGTTAGGACCCTTTCCAAAGGCTACCTTCAAATCCTTGACCATATCATGTACATCAGCACCAGTACGGTGGCGAGGCTTCGTCCGGTGATCCGTCTCACCTTTGAAATGATTGCCTTTCTTTCTTCCGGGATGCCTGCTCGAAAGAAATCGACGATGTCCTAGGTACACATTCTTCCTACATTTGTCCAAATATATACTGTCGGTATCATCCAAACAGTGTGTGCATGCACGGTATCCCTTGTTTGTCTGTCCTGAAAGGTTACTGAGAGCAGGCCAATCATTGATGGTCACGGACACCAAGGCCTTTAGGTCAAATTCTTCCCCCATGTGCTCATCCCACGCACGTACACCTGTTCCATTCCACAGCTGTAAGAGTTCTTCAACTAATGGCCTTAGGTACACATCAATGTTGTTGCCGGGTTGCTTAGGGCCTTGGATGAGCACTGACATCATAATGAACTTCCGCTTCATGCACAACCAAGGAGGAAGGTTATACAAACATAGAGTCACAGGCCAGGTGTTATGGTTGCTGCTCTGCTCCCCAAAAGGATTAATGCCATCTACGCTTAGACCAAACCATATGTTCCTTGCGTCATCTGTAAACTCCTTCCCGTACTTTCTCTCGGTTTTTCTCCACTGCGACCCATCAGCGGGTACTCTCCACTTTCCGTCTTTCTTACGGTCTTCTCTGTGCCATTGCATCGCCTTGGCATGCTCTTTGTTTTGGAACAAACGTTTCAACTGTGGTATTATAGGAGCATACCACATCACCTTGGCAGGAATCTTCTTCCTAGGGCGCTCGCCCTCGACATCACCAGGGTCATCGCGCCTAGTCTTATAGCGCAATGCACCGCATACCGGGCAAGCGTCCAAATCCTCGTACTCACCGCGGTAGAGGATGCAGTCATTAGGGCATGCATGTATCTTCTGCACCTCTAACCCTAGAGGGCAGACAGCCTTCTTTGCCTCTAACCCTAATGGAAGCATATTCTTTATCATTACCAGCAACTTTCCAAATCCCTTGTCAGATACACCATTCTCTGCCTTCCATTGCAGCAATTCCAGTGTGGTGCCCAACTTTTTCTTTTGAGCTTCGCAATTCGGGTACAACAATTTCTAGTGATCCTCTAACATGCGCTGCAACTTCTTCTTCTCCAAATCACTTGCGCAGTTTCTCTTTGCATCGGCAATGGCCCGACCTAGATCATCAGCGGGCTCATCTGATGCCTCTTCTTCAGCTTCTTCCCGCATTGCCGGCTCAGCTTCTTCCCCTATTATTGTATCATCATATTCAGGGAACCCATGGCCAGGCTAGCTGTCGTCGTCCTCTTCTTCTTCATTGTCTTCCATCATATATAACCCCTCTTTCTCCGTGCTTGGTCCAAACATTATAGTGGGGCATGAAACTGGACTTAAACAGATGGACGTGAATGGTTCTTGACGTAGAGTAATTGTGATCATTCTTACAGACTAAACATGGACAAGGCATAAAACCATCCGCTCGCTTGTTTGCCTCAGTCGCAAGCAGAAAAGTTTTCATTCCATTAATGAACTCGGGAGAGCATCGGTCATTGTACATCCATTGTCGGCTCATCTTCATTACACAACACCGAAAAGACCAAATTAATACAAGTTCATACATAAAGTTCATACAAGACTTAAATGCAACAAATAAATAACTCTCTAACTAAAGCATTTAAATGCAGAAACAAATGCGATCAAGATCGGAACTAAGGTAACAATTGATCCAACAGCATAATGATACCAAGCCTCACTATCAATGGCATATTTTCTAATCTTTCTAATCTTTAAGCGCATTTTCTCCATCTTGATCTTGTGATCATCAACGACATCGGCAACATGCAACTCCAATTCCATCTTCTCCCCCTCAATTCTTTTCAATTTTTATTTCAAATACTCGTTTTCTCTTTCAACTAAATTTAACCTCTCGACAATAGGGTCGGTTGGAATTTCCGGTTGACAAACCTCCTAGACAAAAATATCTATGTCAACTTGATGGGCATAATTTGTCATAAACACGAAATGCAGCAACTAGTTTTAAAAGAGAATATACCACATCCGAATCATAACAAGGACGAGGGCTGACGGGGACGGATATCAAAACCATGGCACTATGTATAACAAACAACGTACGGATAAGATAATTATACGAGTAACTATATATCCAAATCACACAAACATCAATTTGGTAATGTAAAACATTCATGAATAAGAGGCTCACCACAAGGTGGTGCCGGCGACGGAACGGTGCCGGCGATCGACTGTTATTATGACGGAGATTTAGAAGGCACTAAGTAAACCACACCTACATATGCAAACTAAGTGTTATTTTTGACATCAAATTGCATATAAATCAAATACTAGCACATATATTTCCTCCCAAATTACTAAACTCATAAATTAATCACTATACAAAGCATTGCAAGAGCTAATCTAGAAATGAGAGATGAAAGGACAAAGTTGCTAGCCTTTATGATCATTTGAATGGATGGGGGCCTTCAAATCTTGATAAATTTTGGGCAAAATGTGTGATGAGCTCGAGAGGAAGAGGGGAAGAACAGAGAGGAGAGGGGAAAGGGGAAGAACAGAGCAAGCTCGGGTGGACAAAGGGTTTATGTAGGACGACCTTTAGCACCGGTTCATGCCACGAACCGGTACTAAAGATGCTGGAGGGGCCCCGGACTGACAACATCCTGCCACCACTCACTTTAGTACCGGTACGTGGCACGAACCGGTGCTAAAGGTCGGCCACGAACCGGTACTAATGAAAGCGGCCGGCTAGCCGTTGGAATCGGCACTAATGCACACATTAGTGCCGGCTCAAAAGCAAACCGGCACTAATGTGCTTGACATTTGACCCTTTTTCTACTAGTGCCACGCATTCCTCTGGGAGGGTGTTGGTGCTGGCGTTGGATACGGAGAGCTCGTCGAAGCGCACGGCCGGGCAGTGCTCCTCCAGCTCATTGAGGTCGTGGTCATCGTGGTACTGCCCCTGGTGGTGGTGGTTGGCGAAGTCAGAGTTGTTTGGGTGGTCGATGCCGGGGCCGAGCAGCCAGGAGGAGAGGCGGCGGAGGTGGGCAAGCAGGAAGAGGAGGTTGGGCAGCAGCCTCGGCACCGCCGGAGGGAAACCCATTAGCTAGCTGGTCTCGATCGTGCAACCGAGCTAGAGAGAGATGCATGTCAGTGGTACACAAAGATTGCTCTGGCCTTTATAAGGAGAAGCAGAGCGAGCAACTAGACATGGACAGAGAAATAATGTAGAATAGCTTTAGGTGCACAGCAGCTAGACATGTACCGTACAGTCGACAGACACAGACACGTGCTTAACTGATGAGATGTTGAGGAGTGACTGGGCATAATATGTCCACCGGGGGTTCAGATTCTGTAGGATTCAATTCAACCTCTGGCGCCCTCCCCTCACGTCGCCCCTGCTCGGGCGACTCGGGGGTCCAAACCCTAGCGCCGCCGCCTCCATTTCCCCTCCCTTCCCCCCTCGTCGCCGCCTGAGGCTGCCGCCAGGCAAGCCCGGGGCGCCGCCGAGGAAGGTGGCGGCGGGGCCCTGGCTGCCCTGCCTCTTCTGCGGGGGGGCCGAGGTCCCCGGGGCAGCGGCCCTGTCGGAGAGACGTCACCGGCCCTGCGACAGGCGGTGGCGGGGGCGTGGGCCGGCGAACCTGGCCGTGTGGACGGCGGGTGAACCGGGGGACGGGTGGCGTGGTGCAGCGGCAGATTGGCAGCGCCAGATCTGGCCGCCCCTGCCTCCCCTGTTTGGCGAGCTCCTCCCCGGCCGGATCCGGCCTGCTCCTCTGCGGGCCGCCAGGTCTCGCGCCGTTGGGGTAAGGGTGGCGGGGATTCGAAGACCGGGAGAAATCCCAGGACGGCCTCGCCGGTCTTGGCGGCGGCGACGCTCGAGGGCGCCGCTCCCCTCCTTGGAGGCGCCGTTCAGGTCAGATCCGCCGCCCCCTTCCCCTCTAGTCTCCCGGGTGAAAACCACAACTCTATTGGGCGGTGGCGGCGCCCTTGGCGTCGCGTTCCTTCCTGAAGGCGCCGTCTTTGGGAGCTAGGTGGGCATTGGGTTTGCTCGGTGATGTGGTGGGTGTGCAGCGGCGGAGGTAGTTGGCCGCTACTGCTCTTCTTCGCCCGTTCCGGCATCTCTTTCTCATTCATGTCCAGTCCGTGGATTTGGTGGTGCTCTGCTCCAGATGAGCACTCCATGGCTTGTCGGGTGCGCTCGGTTCCTTTTCCATATGCAGCCTGCCGGTGTCCTTCCTCCCAGGTTCTAGGGTAAACCGCGTCACTGTCAACGGTTCGGCGCCTTCGATCCAGGCGAGGAGGCAGGGGCTTTCTTTGACAGTGGAGCTGGGAGGACATGGCATGTCGGGGCCGCTGGCGATTTGGCGACGGCGTGCCCTTCCTCACCGTCGTAAGTGCTACTCCTGTGCTAACATTCTCCTACTTCCTTGGTGACCCGTACGCGATTGAGGACCTACACATCTCCGAGCTGCGTGTCTCCATGTTCGATCTTATTTAGCTTGGTGTGTGTGAGGCTTGTGAGCTGCTGTCCAGCGTCTTTGTACCTTATCGTTTTTCTGTTTTCTTATGTTGGTTTCGCGTTTGTATTACTATTCCTGGCCGGTTGATGTCTTTGTTAATTCAAAGCCAGACTCCTCTAGAGCCTTCGTTCTAAAAAGAAAATATGTCTACCGTCGAGATTAATGCATTGTTAATCATCGGTGGGGTGGGGTGGGTCGATCGACGACCGTGCATGTGTCGGTAGAGGGAGGCAGGTCAGGTGCGCCTGTCGATCGACTGAGGCCGGTCAGGTGCGCCTGGCCAGTGTTCGTTTTTTTTTAAGTTGGCAGTGTTCGTTAGTTAGTACGAAAAAAAGATGAGGTCAATAAACCGTGCACATGTGTGTTGGAAGCAACCAGCTTGGAGAGCAACTGGTCAACGACTAGGAATAGGATATGTACCTGTTGCCATCAAATCTCGTGTCTCGTACCCTCGCCTGATAGCGCGCACGGCGGAATCACAGCCGCTGGGGCGATGGTATTCCATAGTGAGCATAGCACTGCGACATACTCCCTCCGTCTTATAATATAAAAACGTTTTTAACACTATATTAGTATAAAAAATACTTATATTATGGGACAGAGGAAGTAGAACGGAACATTATCTGTGACGAACGATCTGCTCGGAAAGACATTACTTTATGTCTACATACATATATATGAAGGAAAAGTACTCCACCAGTTCATAACTAGATGATAGCTCATGGCTTAAAGTAATCGTCTAGGGTGCGCCAGTAGTTTTCTCTCGGGCACATGTGCTAGAAACCCTACCTGCCACAAGAGAGTTCCTTCCGCCGCCTTCCTAAATATCAAAGACATTATCAAAGACATTATGTGTGATAGGGGGAATAGAGCGAACGATCCGCCCGGAAGAGACAGAACGGAGAATTTCAAAGACATTACTTTAAGTCATATATGTATGAAGGAAAAGTACTCCACCAGTTCACAACTAGATGATAGCTCTCGGCTTGAAGTAATCGTCTAGGGTTCGTGAGTAGTTTTCTCTCAGGCACATGCGCTAGAAACCCTACCTGCCGCCAGGAGTGTCCCTTCCGCCGCCTTCCTGAATATCAAAGACATTATCTGCGACAGGGGGAGCAGAGCGAACGATCCGTCTGGAAGAGACAGAACGGAGAATATCAAAGAAATTATTTTAGGTCTACATATGTATGAAGGAAAAGTACTCCACTAGCTAGTTCACAACTAGATGATAGTTCTCGCCTTAACATAATCATCTAGGGTTTGCCAGTAGTTTTCTCTCGGGCACATGCGCTAGAAACCCTACCTACCGCCATGAGAGTCCCTTCCGCCGCCTTCCTGAATATCAAAGACATTATCTGCGACAAGCGGAGCAGAGCGAACCATCCACCTGAAAAAAAAGGTAAACTGTTTAGGCTTCAAACTGACTGCAGTTAGAAATAATCTAAAGGAAAGTAATGGAGATCAAGGGAAGGACGAGACAAAGGAGAGTGGATTTTTGAAACCCAGGTGTATTGGAGGACCATATTTTAAATACTTTAAAAATCACATTTAAGGTTTCAAAAAATTCTGAAAAAATTTCTACATGATCATATGGATGTATTTTACACATGTGTAAAGTTTGGTGATGAAATGAGTAAATATGCGACCTATACAAAAATGACAAAATGGTGATTTCCAAATAGTGAATAAATGCATGCACTGTTCATCTTTCCAAAATCACGATTTTGTCATTTTTATGTAACTCACATGGTTACTTATTTCAGCATCAAAATTTACACATGTGTAATATACATTTATATAAACATGTTCATTTGTTTTCAGAATTTTTTGAAACTTCAAAATAGTATTTGGCACAGTTCAGAAAATAGGGCTCCAATGCACCCGGGTTCCAAAGTGACTTTTTGGAGACAGAGGAATTAGACACTAGGAATAATATGGAGGAACAGCCCAGGAGATGCTGCCGATTGAAGGATAAAAAGGACCACATAGTGGAAGATATTGCCAAGGAAATAGTTCCAACTAAGAATATGATTATTGTGAGTCTCACATTCCTAAAATTGTGACATACTCAAGTAATAGTAGTCTTGCTTATAAGGCTTCATGTGTGTGAGTGAATTTGGGATGCTCTCCAGACATGATTGATTATACTAAACAGACCTTATTAAACCTATAGAACAAATTGGACTTGATCTTGGGATACAAGTTAGTATGCAACATTTGTTAAATGCAGTAGTAGTGTAATTGAAATAGGAGAACATGCCTTACACGATTTGCTGACTAATGATAAAAATAGTGATCTTGATACTGAGGGTGATAGTTGGGATCACCTCAGGCAGGTTTTTTCTAACATGTCACCGCGGAATTTCCATTGTCAAAGGTTTCGATAAATATGATAAAAAGGAAAAAACATAATTAAAATAAGACGTACACCGATCAAGGCGTACCTTGCACAGCCGACTCTTGATTTAGGCCGCACACCCGTCAAGACATACTTTGAACACATCCCCTACATCTTCGCGTTGCAAGCACATCATATTGTTGTCTTCCAGAGCATAGTTTAATATCATTATGATCCCGGAAACAAATATAAGGTTGTGAAAGTAAAACCTCATAGCCTAGTGTTTACACCCATAATGTTGTTAAAGGTCCGGATAAAATTTAAAATTTAATTCGTTAGCAATAACTTGTTAGAGGTTTTGTCGCAGTGCACATCCTTTCGTGGGTTCGATAAATCAGGGTCACTTTGGAAAAGGCACAGGAACTTTCTGCTAACTGGATCTCAAAGGGCATGAACTTAGCCGACTAGGATATGTAACCCTACCAGTCTTGCTATGTTATATAATCACTTGGTATTCACATGTACTTTGTACACACTCCTATAGCAATATACATGAGTAAAACTAAGGTATTATCTCAATCATGAGAGCAAGACCCTAGGTAAATATGTGCCTCCTCTTGTCATCTAGCCAAATCGTCTAGCCAGGATAACTTACCGAGGGATCTGCTGGATTTGGCTCTGACAACAGGCAAGCATGTGTGTGTCGTTGATCGTCTGGACATGGAAGTCGATGTCTGACAACGCCTTGCAAAATAGAGAATTTGTGCGCCTAACCAGCATCATCCAGATCATTGATCACTGTGATGTGCTTCTTCGCCTCTCTGAGATTGAGGGACTACAACATCTCAACGATACCAAAAGCAAGATATTTCCTTGCCTCATCCGCCTAATTTACATTTGTCTCATCACGGCCTTTGTTTGCCATCTCCCCGCGCCAAGGGAAGACAAAGACGCAAGGTTCCTCCCCTGGTTGAAGTAGAGCTCGATCCATGGACCGGTCGTCGCCTGTGAACGGAGCGAGGTAGTGCAAGCTCACGCCAAGGTGATCAGGAATCTCCCACATGCCACTTTACGCTCAAACCCTAGAAAGTGATTCGGGGTTGACATCCCCCCCCCCCCCCCCCCCGCCTCTTTGGAAGCCTTATTATATCATACCGTCATTACTTCACTATAGATTATTCTGTTGACCAAAATTTAATCTTATCCCTTTGACAAATGCAGGGAAAACAATGCGATAAATAAAAATAGAAAAGTAGTGTATCCAAAATCATTGTGGGGCATGGATGTGTCATGCGACTTCGCCACCAATCCTCTTCCATGCCTAGATGCATAGTGTCTCTTAGACTCTTAGAGGATTGATTCGGTGCCTCCTCAATCCTCATCAGAGAAGATAGGTGCAAATACTATGATATCATGTTGGAACTATTTGCTCGCAAACCACCGTCTTAAATTGTGTCGTCGCTGAAAAAAATATCATAGTATTTGGAAAACAATAAATCCTGAAATCTAGAGACAACCAACGCACACTTCCCTGAAAAACAAAAACAACGCACACTTTCCATTTCCTTTCCTCATTTCCTGGAAAAAGGTTCAGCGGCCGCATCCCCATTTCCTCTTCCTCTAGTCTAGGAATAAAGTTCAGCGGCCTTCGTGTGTTACCCTAACCACTGTCCTCCGAGAAGGGAAGCGCCACCGCCGGCGTCCCCGTTAATCGCGCCGCCCGTCGCCGCCCTAGACGAATCCAAGGCACCCATCCCATCCCGACTCACCGACTACCCGGGGAGATTTTTGCCAACTAGATCGATGAGTCCCTCTCTCCTTTTGCAGACCCCCTGCCCAAGCCCTCCAGATTCAGCTCCATGGAGGCGGAGGCGGAGAGGAGCCTCGAGAAGAAGACCAAGTCGGGGCTGGGTAGCCATCAGGGGGCGACGGCGGAGGTGGCCAGCCTGCTCACCGACGACCTCATCCTGGATATCCTCTCCCGCCTCCCTGCAAGATCCGTCCACCGCTTCAAGTGCGTCTCCGTGCCCTGGCGCCACCTCATCGCTGACCCCGCCAACCGCAAGAAGCTGCCCCAGGCCGTCGCCGGCTTCCTCTACATAACCGTCAGCAACAATAGGATCCACCACCACTTCACCAGCCTCTACGGCGCCGCCACCCCGTTCAACCCTTCCCTTCCTTACCTTCACGAAAACAAGGACGAGTGCATCACCCAGGTGGACGCCTGCAGTGGCCTCCTTCTCTATCGTGGCTTCAAGAAGAAGATGGCGAGTTGGGATTGGGATTATTTCCGTATTGCAGTGTGCGATCCCACCACTGGGAGGTGGGTAGAGCTGCCCCCTCGGCCGGCGCCGGCGCCGTCAAACAGATATAGCCGCACTGCAGGTCTGGCCTTTGATCCGGCAGTCTCATCTCATTTCCACGTTATTCATTTCGAGGAGACATACACGTCAACCATGACAGCAGTGAGCATCTACTCGTCGCGGACAGGAGCCTGGAGTCGCAGCGATAGTGGGATGCCTGAGAAAGTAGGCCTGTTCTGCTCTGGTAAGTTTGTCTTTGTTGGCGGTATGATGTACTCCCTCCGTTCCAAAATAGATGAGCCAACTTTAATACAAAGTTAGTACAAAGTTGGGTCATCTACTTTGGAAACGGAGGGAGTACGTGTTTGGCATCCTGGAGGAGTTTGTTCTGGTAGGGGTGGACACGGAGGGGAAAGTGTGGAAGACTATTCGCGTGCCCTATTGGTCGAGATTTGGTACTATTGGATCATCGCAGGGTTGCTTACACTATGCTATTGCTTCCGTCGATGATAACAATAAGATCCTGGATTCTGAGATATCATTCTGGTGCCTCAAGGATCACGACAGTAAAGAATTGGTCCTGAAGCACACTGCCAGCATTGATAAGCTTATGAGCACAACGGGGCTGGAGTACAGGGTTGCTGAGATTCATCCAGATTGCGACACCATTTTCCTGGTTTCACGTCGACGTGATACCTTGGTAGAGTATGATATGCAACGTCAGAGAGTTGGTTGTATCCTTAATGTTGAGAAAAACAATATACAATGATTTCTACCATGTGTTCCTCTATTCTCAGAGCCATTAGCAGATGCAGATGGGCAGTAGTTTCTTTTACCTTCAGACCACCCTTGTGCTTCCTCGAAGAAATGGCTCTTCTGTGGGCCGAAGAATTTGTCTGTGTACTTTGGAATCTATTTGAATCATGCTGCTCAGTTTGCTGGTGCTTAAAATCCTGATTGATTGATTTCCAGCTCAGAGCAACCCCTGGTAAACCTACAGATTAAGCATCATGTCATTCTGAAAGAAGGATGTTACCCTTGTTCTTATTTGCCTAGCATTCGATGTTGTTTCAGACATGTTCTTGGGCTAAATTCTACTGTAATCGGCCCTCTTTTCCATAGTACTCAGTTATTGTGCTAATCCTAAATCTTAGTGCAGATGTCAACCTGCTAGTGTACTAAATGATTCAATCAGGCTGGTTACTGTCGCGATGTCTAGTTGACCTTATTCATTCAGTATTTTGGTAGGGTACTGCATTTGAGCAAGGCCTGTTTATTTATGTCTGCTGTATCTAATGAATTCAGTAGAGCTCAAAATTAAATAAAATTGCAAGCTTTGATGAAAAGTTCCCATTCTGGTTGTATGCGCATTTTGTACATATCATATGAGCTTGTGCAACGGAATGCTCATCCCTTACTTAGAGAGGAAGAACCACATACTCTTGTATTATCTCCATTTCTGCTATAATTTCAGGTGCAGTAGCAGCGTAGAAGAAGCAGATCTGACTATTTCTGAGGTTTCGGTCCAAGTTTCTCTTTCTGAAGCTGCTCCTCTCTTGTCAAGGTACGGGCGTACTCGTAACAAATAGCAGCATTTACTATCTTCCATTCGTCGTGTTTTCTAATTAAGTTGCAGTAATGGATAATAGTCCACAAGCACTAAGATAACATCTTGGGTGTCCATGTTGGTGGTGGCAAGAAATCAATAGCTGATGGATTAGGTTGATTCAATTTGCTGCAGTGCATTAATCGCGAGTCTTCCTGAATGTGTGATACTCCTGTTCATGGTATGTTGCTTTTAGCTAGGAGTCATTCATTTGAGCAATTCATGGTTGTGTATTCCAATATTTTCACATCATAAATGTGTATACTATTCGATATCACTGACGAGAGTAATATCCGTCACCCTATACATACCATCCCTCCTGGCTAGAGCCATATATGCAAGAGGGGCCCTGAAACAGATTTAATCATTTTTGCATGTGGCATGCGTTGGGTGTAGGATTAATTGTTTGATTTGTCTGGGGAATGCTGGAAAAAGAAACATGGTAGTCTTGTGATAGTATTAAAATCACTTCGCTCTGAAATGAATTAACACAATAATACATACAGTAATATCCATCACTGATACGTACCATCTCTCCCGGCTAGTGTCATAAGCCAGAGGGGTCCTGGACCAGCTTTGATCTTTTTTGCATGTGGAATGCGTGGGGTGTACGACTAATGTCTAGTCCCAGATCCCATGGTTCGCTCTATTGTTCTAGTTGCATTTGATGATGTTTATATACTGAAAAAGTAAGTTGTGCGTGGCTTTTCAGATGGTTTTTTCAGGCCTAGAAGATGATCAACTAAAATTCAGCAGTGGTTGGAGTACTTCTACAGGCAACAACCATGGCCATGATTTGCCATTGGCTGTGCCTTTACTGAAAAAGGGTTTCCCCCGCTTTGTATACAAAGCAACCAACCGAACCATACATGCATAGGTGTTGGGGCGGAAGCAGCACAATCACTCCCAAAAGAAATGAAAGAGAAAAGCAAAAGAAACAAATGCCGACAACGGCGGATCAACAAAAACGAAGAAGCCTCGCGATCGCAGCGCCCACCAGGATCTTCAACTAGACTCCAAGACTCCGAAGCGCCCGCACCTATTAACACCTCCAAGAAGGATCGCAGCGATGACGACGCTGCTGCCAAGGGTTTCCCCCGGTGCACGACAAGGCGAGAGGAAGGGTAGCCCCGACGCCCTCCCGGAAGGTCAGGTGGCACCCACAGGCGCCACCGCGCCGGTGTTGGCCATGCCGACAGGGGTTTCCCCCGATCCCAACCCGCACCTCGGGCGCCCTGGAGCTTGCCGCCAAACCAACCACCACCGTGCGCCAACGCGGTCATGAGGCCCCCTGCTGTCTCACCACGGCACCGCGAAGTGAGGACAGCACGGCGAAGAATCGGAGCCGGGACAAGGGCATCAGCACCGTCGGCACGCAGGAGGGCCCCACCTCCACCGTCCGCGACGGTAGCCGTCCGGACGCAATAGCAGGAGCACACCAGGCCCGTGGGCCCACAGGCCCGGCCGAGCCCTTGTGGGCCCGTAAAGCTCCCGCCTTCGCGCTGCTGCCGGCACGCCGTCGGTGCCGTCGCCCCAAATCCAAGCCGCTCCTCCTCCTCACCGCGTCGCAGACAACGAGGCCACGCCCGGGGACCGGCCCGCTAGGACCCAGATGGGGCCCTAAGGGCCCAGATCTAGGTTGTGGACGCGTCGCCGACCAACCTGCGCCACCAGGCCGCCCCGCCGCCAAAGGACGGCGCTACCACCGCGACGAGCCGCCGCCAGCCGCCAACAGACCGCTGGGCCGCCGTCAGCCGAGGGGCACCCGCCGCCAGCCCTGATCCCGGGTCAGGAGGAGCGCGCGCGGGGTAAGGGAGGACCCGCCGCCGCCAGCCCGCCCGCCCATATCCGGGGGCTCCGCTGGCGGCGGCGGGGGGGGGGAGGGGGGGGAGGGGCACGGGGGAGGGGGGAGGAGAAGAGAGCGGGGGGAGACGCCCCGGCCGCCCCCCGGGGAGGCAGCGCGGGCACGGGGTCAGGGGAGGGAGGGGGAGCGGGGGATCAGACCAGTTCGTTTCTGAACTTTCGAATGGCTGTGCCTTTCGACAGTTCTTTTGTTTTAGTTGATAGCAAATGCCTCTCCAATGCACTATATGGGCGCTCCTGTTTGTAAACTGAACTGAAAAGTTGTTCCACCCTGCCTTTTGCCCAAAACATTTCGACTTCAGCTTCGTTCTCTGCATGCATAACAACTTTGTCTGCAATCTTATTTCACAGTAAGAGAATGAGTGCAACCTTATTTCTGCTTGTTTCGGCCACCGAAGTACTGCCCATGCATTTGCAGTTTTGCACCTTAACTTGTCAGCCCTGTTAGCTTATAATTTTCCAACCTCATTTGACAGAACTTGTGTAAATTAGTGAAAATGCAACTTTATTTATCAATTGATTGTTTCTGCACCTGTCCTATGATGCTGTCCAGGCATTAACTGAACGAATTCAAGTGGATATATTACCTTTTGTCAGAAAAAAATTGGCCATGGTTACAAGAGTATCATTGTTTGAGATCTGGATGCGCTTCCCTGTTGACTAGTTAACTATGCACTTCCCTGTCGAAGCATTCTGGTTTATGGCTATTAGCCTGCTGCTGCTACTACTAGTACCGCCGCCGCCACCACCACCACCACTGTTCGGCTGTTCCTAGCATGCCTGAAGTAACTATTTGATCCTTCTGAACTCTTACTTTCCATCCGCCGAGCTGGCTCTTGGTGTGTTCCAGGGGAGAAATATGCTGATGCAAGAAGCATGAAGGCTTGGCAGACCGAAATAATGCTCCAACTTATCATCCTCTATATTTGTTTTCATATTGTTTTCTGCAACCCTGTTTGCTGACTGAATGTTGATGCATTTGCAATGTGTCAGGGGTCTTTCTGCTGATGCTTTTGCAGCACTGATTTGCTGACCAAATTGCCATACATCTTTCTGAAGTTTTGCTATATACTCCGTATGTCTTAAACATGGTCGCTTATTTTTTCTGTGTCAATTTAAGAGGACTACTATCAGAATTCTTGATGTATTTGGGAGCATCTCGGGTCTTACGATCAACCCCAATAAATGTGTGATTTACCCCATTCAGTGTTAGCAAAGTAGTGTACAAAATCTGATAACCAACTTTGGAGGTTCAGTGGGTTCTTTTCCCTGCAAATACCTGGGACTACCTCTGTCCATGAGAAACTTGAGACAAACAGAGCTGCAACCTTTATTGGACAAGGGTAAATCCAGATTAGCTATCTGGAAAGGGAAGCTGATGAACAGAACAGGCAGACTAGATCTGATCAATTCGGCCCTCACAGCCACCATCACATATTTTCTCACTGCTTTCTCTCCCAATAGCTGGTTCACCAAGAAATTTGACAAGTTGAGAAGAAATTTTCTATGGAGCACAAAAGAGGAAGCACACGGAGGAAAGTGCCTTGTCAACTGGAAGCGAATCTGCGCGCCACTAAGCGTGGGTGGCCTGGGAATCAAGGAAATACACGCTTTTGGTCGGGCGCTAAGACTGCGATGGCCATCGTATGAATGGGACAATCTGGACAGGCCATGGAAAGGGACCCCGATTCCTTGCAATCAAACGGACCTGAATTTATTTGCGGCCTGCACTTCGATTTCGCTCGGAGATGGTAATCTAGTGAATTTTTGGAAGCATAGATGGTTACAGGGCCGAGCACCCAAGGAATTGGCCCCTGAACTATTCCAGATGGCTAGGTCCAAAAGACTTTCTGTTAATCAGGCCCTTAGTGGAGGTGCTTGGATGAGAGGCCTTCAGGTTATCAGCTCTTCTGTTATGCTGGACTCCTTTATTGATCTCTGGACAAAAGAGCAGTCCATTTCGTTGCTGCCTACACCCGACAAGATTATGTGGAAGCTGACAGCCAATGGGGAGTACTCCGCAAAATCGGCTTACCATGTGCAGTTCCTAACTCGCATTCCTCAACCACACCTTCAGAACGCGTGGAGAATCAGAGCGGAAAAGAAAGTCAAATTCTTCATCTGGTTACTCCTTCAAAATAGGCTCTGGACTGCTGATCGGTTGAATGCAAAGAATTGGGATCACACTGAGTTATGCGTTGGCTGTGATCAAATTTTGGAATCTGCACATCATTTGGTTCTCGAGTGCCCTTTTGCAAAACAGATTTGGCATGAGGCAAACCACACTTATCCACTAGCAGCCCAGGCTTCAATGAGTGCCACCTCTATTTCCTCCTGGTGGAACAAAGTGGCGAAGCTAAAGAAAAAAGGCCAACCGGTTGATGAGTGCACAGCGGCTGCATATATTGCTTGGAATATTTGGCTTGAGCGAAACAGAAGGATATTTAAGGCCATCAATCAATCCAGTTCGGCTGTACTCCTTAGAGCGAAAGATGAGTTGAGCCTCCTGATGGAGGCATGGGAGTAGTAGCTGATTGGGTAGCGGGGCTGTTAGCAGCACTAGGCTACCAATATTAGCTTTTTTGTTATTACGCTCTAATCTCGTTATGCCCCCCCTCTTATCTGGTTGTCGATCCTCTACTGGCAACACTGTACAGTTTTCCCCCTACTATAATGAAAAAGGCAGAACACCTGCCAATTCCGCTCAAAAAAAAAGAGGACTACAAGTTCTACACATTTATAAGAAGTACACATCTGGGCGCAGAGCAACAAGATCATCAGAAAACTGCTGTGTGTATGGAAGCACAACAACCAGAAACAGAACCAGCATCTATCAGTCCGCAATACTAGCTTTACAGACATGTGGAATCTGGAAACAACACAAACATCGTTCCATGATACCATAGGTCATCATTTATTGGAAATAAACAGATAGCTTCAGTGTTCATCATCCAAAATTATGTGAGCGACCTGGGCCTCCAACAAGTATCCAGACCAGCCCAATATGAGGGGAAGCATCATCTACGCAGAATGCGGCTTGGACGGATGGGCTTCGGCCTAGGCTTGGCGCGTGCGAGTTCCTCTTTCTCCCTGTAGCTCGTCTTCCTCCTCTGTCTCCTGCCTTCTTCTGGTTCCTCCTCTTGCAATCCAAGCTTGTACTCTGATTTATTGTGATTGAGTGGAATTGGTAGAGACTTCTTCACAACTTATTACAATCAAACAAATGCAGCGGTTATCATTCCATGATATAACAAGCAAATCTAGTGTTTACAATTATTCGACATTGTTACAAACCATAGGAAGCAAATAAACCATCTGTTGAGGGGAGAAATTTACGTAGGAGGGGAGGTCCAATGAAAACGAGGGCAGATCCTCCTTTTTAATACAGTAGAGATATTATTATAGGGAGAGTTGAGAGTTTTTGGTGAGGACCAAAACATTACAGGAAAGAGAGATATGTCGGGAGTATTTGTTTTTTGCCAACTCAACTAAACCCTTCGCCAGTCTTCCTTCGTTCGTGTGATAAGCGAATCCTCACTGGCCGCCGTCGCTGCCCTAATCCTCGACACTCCGTTTGACTTTTACTCATAATTTACGAAGATCCACTTTAAATCATAAATCTAAGAGTTCGTGTGGTATTCGCATAAGGATCCACTTTATGAAGATCCCATTGTATTCCGAAAGCTCGTAATTTCTTCTCTGCTAATCAAAGATACTACTTCAACTCGCTCTAAAGAACTTGAATTATGTGTAATAAGATGTTGATATTCAATAATCATGTCTAAAAATATTACAGAAATCTAAACATTAATCCATTAGCGGCTACTCCTTTGGTGCGAAAGTAATTATATATCATCTGCATACCGGTAGCAGCTTCAAATAGATCATAGTATATTAATTTCTATATCTCGCAATCCCAATTGCTGTGAGGGGTGAAACAGGACGCGAGGAAGATGTATCGTTATTGCACTTTCTCTACTATTCATCCCTCCCTATCTCACCAACGACATCAATAAAATTGAAAGTTCGGGATATCTTCGTAGCCAGCAAGTACTGGTGTGCATCAAATATCTTCTTCCTTAACAAATAGTGCTTTCAACGTTTCATTCACTCTTAATTACCTGCTGTTCATAAATATATTTTTTTATACACTATAAACTACATACGGAGCAAAATAAAGAAATACACTCCAAAATACATCTATATACATCCGTATGTGGTTCATAGTGAAATTTCTACAAATTAAAGACGTATATTTAGAAACAGAGGAAGTACATCTATAATAATGTAAAAAACAACAACAAGTAACACAGTACTACGACAGCAAATTATAATTGGTGTTCTTCCGATTTTATTTAATCAGTGCATGCATAGCCATCCACCAGCTCCCACTCGGTGGGATTTCGTTTCATATAGTGTTTGTTCGAACTGATTTTTCTTTTGCATCAACTGCACCGCGACACATCCCATCCCGCTGGATCACGACGTCTCTCGACTCGCGCACACGTCAACTGGCTGTTACGTGCTTCATGGGACCCACCCACCGCCCCCGGCCCATCCGCGTTTTCTTCTCGATCGAGTCCACCCACCACCCACCGGCAATAGCAAGCCCACTGCTTCTTATCCTCATCACCCAGCCGCTGGTTCTGCTCCTCTGTCTTTTTTTTTTGAACAAAGCAAGGCACCTAGAAGGTGCCCAATTTCCATTGACAGCTTAAAGAGTCATTACAATGTTCAGAGGCCAGAGAATACAGAGCAGAAGAAACAGCCAGGAAAAGAAGCTGAATGGAATAGCAACGATAGGTTGAAAACAAGTCAACCAGTTGATCTGCAGCTAAAAGTTGTGAAGATACAGCCACATGCACTTAGGAGATCTATCTTGAATGTAAGAAGTAGCGTGAAGGTGCCCCAACAATCTTGAAGAAAGCTTTGAAGAAGAAATATAGTTTGGCAGCAAGCTCCTTGAACCTACATATCACATCCTTATGGCCATAGCTTATCCTGTACAGAAAGCAAACCTGCAAGGAACATTAAAAGAGGAAGAAGACCAGCGCTTTCTGCAAAAGATAAAGAGAAAAACCTGCCCACAGGCGCATGAGAGCTAATAACAGTGAATAGTATGCAGATTTATGCCCTGAATCTGAAAGTTAGACAGAAGAGAAACCATAGGGCAAGACTGATGGGAATGAGCATGAGCAAAGCAACAGATTTGAGTGGTAGTATTAGATCTAAAAACCTGTTGTGCAAGATTGTGAGCAATACCATTTATATCCCTGAATATGTGGAACACTTGGGCATTCAAATTAGATGTGACTTTGAAGAAATGAGCAAGATTATTCCTAATATTCCAAGGAGTGGCCGAAATATTTCTTAAGGCAGCAAAAGAGGCTAAAGACAGAGAATCCATGAGGAGAGTGGAATTAGCAAGATTAAGCCTCAAAGCTAGTCGTGCAGCACATATCACCTACATCCTCCGCTTCCTATGTAATCCACCTCATATCAAACGACTGGCTGGCTGGCTTGGCGTCGCCCTGCCACGACGGCGCCGATGACCCTGGAGAGCGCGCGGCCGTGGTAGCCAGAGCCAGGGCAGAGGATTGAATCCCAGCTTCATGGTCCAAAAGCGCACCCCTTTTTTTCCATTCAAGGTGACTAGCAAAACTGGTGAAGATACTCGGTGTTGTACACGATAGTTTTCTGATTGGGACAGCATGCAGTCAAATACACCAGACTTCTTGATATAGACAGAGATAATTAGAGTGTTGTAGGGATCATGATATCTGTTGAAGGGTTGCTTGGCGGACATGCAATTTCCTGAAACTGTTAACCCGGTTGAATAGGGGTTTTCACAGACTGAAATTTTGCTTTTATGATCTGACTTGGATCACAGAAGTTTGTACAAGTGACCCATATCTGCAACAGTTTTTTATCCATAAAGAGCTGACCATTCGTTTGCCAGCATGCACACTTGCCATAGTGAGCAGAGGATTTTTTTTTTCGAAACGGAGGCAAAAAAATTGCCTCATCGATTAATTAAGAAGAAGAGAATTGCTCAGTTAATTTACGGAAAACCGGGCTAAAACCAATACAATCAGATCATAATTGGACTACTCACCAATCATGAGACCCCATGAGTACACCTGCAACCCGCCAAACCCTCCCAACATACTACAAACGTAACTCCGGACGCTTGTACACCACAATCAAACCCGACAAGAACATCTCAACAAAAGATAGTGTACCACACCAAAACCACAATGACGACCCAACCCGTGAGGACGAGCCGATCGTGAGGATGAGCCGAGGGACCGAGAATCATCCACTAAGCAGCTGCGGGCGCCTTACATATGACGCCACTCTTCTTGCTTTTACACCTTAGTGACTTCTCCTGCACTAAACCGGTCCGAGGGCAATCATTCGCCTTCTTGCATTTGCCCTTGAATGTCGATCCCGTCAGGAGGCAAGCAATCGCCCTTCCAGTTACAAGACTAATAGCCTCCACACTAGCGAGCAAGTCACAAAGTTCTTTTGCAAAGAGAGCATTCGAATTATCCGTCGGCGGAGGTGGAACGGGTGCCAAAATCACATGTGAGCGCCCAGGCGAGTTCACCTCACTCTGCTCACATGTCACGGTTGAATCATGTCCCTCACTCATGGTTGCTTGCGTGTCCACCATCGTTTGCTCCATTGATAGGGAAAAATCAGAGCTCGCACATACCACTTGAAGCTCGGGCATCACCTGAAGCACCGGAGGCACAACCACGGCAATGGTTCCGCCCTCAGCGGTAGACAACACAGTGGGCAAGGCAGACGAAGGTGACGAGTTGTCCATAGCTCTAGGGGAGAAACAACCATAGAGCTCCGCAACACTGTTCTCCACTGAGCCATCAACATCAACCTCACTAGGAGGACGTGGCATAGGAGCGGATTGCAACACAGCCGGGACAAGAGAGAGCTTTCCCAGAGCAGCCTCTGCTCGCTCCAGAAAGCTCCCAACGCGCACCAGGAGCTCTGCCTGCGCTGCTATAGTGGACCGGAGCAGTACATCGGATGGGGTTGCCGACTCAACGTGAGCGGAAACGACCGATGCCCAGGACCTGCGGTGAAGCACCTTGGAGGGGAGCTGGGATTTCATCGGACCCTCACAAGTAGCTAGAGCTGCACAATGCTCGCTGCTGAGGCGAGACCGTGGCGGCATGGCAAGGCATGCAAGTGAGATGAATGGACGCCAAGCATTGCGACACCCACGCGCCCAGTGGCCGTTCTCCAAATAGCGGGAGCACCTCAAGGGATCTCTGCAAACAGCCGCACGATGCCCAGGAACAAGACATCTGCAACACCTACCAAAGAGCCAAGCCGGAATGGGACGAGGGGGCAATGCCGGAGTTGGTGAGGCTGGACAGCACCGACCGCGCCGAGGCAGCACCTCTTGCCATCCTTCACTCGCCTCTGTCTCGTGCATCACACAGGGCTCAGTCGTCGGAGCTGCCGGGACAGAGCTTTTGGCAGCCGGTGGTGTCAACGGGGCCAACTCCTCTTCCTCATCCTCGACATCCTCGTCAGCGAGGGGAGCCCAAGACACAGGCCACCCCATGTCTAAGGCGACGGTTGCCATATCTGAAGGACATGGTGCGCACTGGAGCAGAGGTGAGTCGAGCTCCAGATGGAGACGGGCCACTGCCGGGGACGCGTCGGAGACGGGCGCTGTCGGGGACGAGTCGGTGACGAGTGCTACCGGAGACGACGGTGGAAGGACGGAGGCCGCACCAGCTGTAGCAGGAGCGGAGGTCTCTGTCGAAGTCGATGTCATCGCCTCCTTCTCGAGGAGCGTATGTGCCACCCTTCGCCCTTGGACGGCTGGGTCGGAGCGGCGGGAGGCGAGGGCGGCCGCGGCGAGAGCGGACGCGGGAGCTGGAGCGGTGGGCGGCGGGGAGCCGGCGCTCGGCCCGGCAGGAGTGGTCGCCGCCGTCGCGACCGACGCGGATGCGGGCCGAGGTCGTGGGTCGGTGCGGCGGGAGGCGAGGGTAGCCGCGGGAGCTGGAGCAGTGGAGCAGAGGATTAAATCCCAACTACTAGTAGCATTCATACATAATCTTGGCCTAGTGGTCTTTGTTTTTTTTTTCTACCAGTGTAATTTCCTCAGCTCCTTGGATCCGAAGCGGAATCCTGAAGACAAGACCTTCCTACGTGAAATGGCAGCAAATATTTAACAACACGAATAGAAGCTAGGAACACTGCCGTCATATATGTCAATTTTGTTGCAGGCGGCAACAAGCCAGGCAGGCAGAGGAACACCTCTTTTCAGGTTCCTGGTGAGAGCATCGCACACTCTAGGTACCACCCAACTGCCTTGAGAAATAATATTATGACAGAAGAAGATCGTTTGTCCTCTGAATTTATTTATTTTTGGACAATGCAGCAGACTTCCAGAGACTTCGGCACGGTTAACCTCAAGAGATGTCCTCAGGAGGAGTAAGGAATCTTGCCGCAAAAAAGAAGAGAAGTAAGCAATCTGCTTGACATGTTTACGTCATTTAAATAAAGCTCAGCTGGAAGTTTTATCATGTTCATTGTTACTTATAGTTATCTCTAGACGGTGTAACCAAATTTGCCTCCCTTGTATTTAGAGATAGGCTTTTTTTAGTACCCCGGTGTCTAGGCACCCATCACCCTGTACCACAAATTTGTTTAGCAAGCCTGGGAGTTCGCTAAGCCGCAGGCTGGAAATATTTAAAACAAATCTGAGCCTATACTCGCATTGTTCATCATAGCCCATCGTAGGTAGATTTCACCTCGCCTGTTACCGGCCAGTCTGCACCAGGATTGACATGTTGGCTTGCTCTCAAAAAGAAGGAAAAGACGTCTCGCCTGTTTCTCAAAACAAAACGAAAAGGTCTTTCGCCTTGCAGCCAGCCGTCGTCCTCAAACAGAAAAAGAAGGAACGGCAGAGGAGTCCACGGCAGACGACGAACAAGAGAATAGAAAAACAAGCAACATCATCACACACATGGACAGCACCAGGCCGCATGATTTGACCAGTCTATAGGATGTCCTTTCAACTGTGGCCCACCTACCCGTGCGTGACCTCCTGCCACCTACACTAACTGCTAGACCCTACGACCGGCCCCTCTCTGTAAATTGCCTGCTTAATTAACCTGAAGCCGCACATGGCCTGCTGCTGGCCGAGCCACAGCATGAATCTTACGATCGGTTAACGCACCAGATAAGAGGGAGTCTGGGGCTCCCGGGTGCTATGGCACTTTTTCGTTGTACTAGATGACCCGTTGCGTCCATGGCGCAAAGGCCAAGCGGTAGTCAAGTATTGGAAGAGTATGCATTGTAATATATAGATATAAAATGAAACATATGGAAATAAACGCATAAGAGCATTTTCAGTTAGCATACGTTTGGACTTATTCGAGCTAATATTCTTGATAGAGCAAACAAAAATATTTTTCTTTACATCAAGAATTTCAGAAAGCAGAGCTTGCATACCTGCAATGAGCAGAGCAATAGACAAAGGAACAATATTTTAAAGTATTGTTGCTGCCAAAGCACAGCTCACGATACTGCATGCAGCAAGCAAGTGATAGTGATAGATAATTATGCAGAGGCCCTTGGATGTGCACTTGAAGGCAAAAGCATATATTTCTTTCATCATAGCCTTTTCAAAAGCATACCACACAACAGTCTAAGCAGCAAATGACCGACAGTTAAACGCATAGCATGATCTTAGGTGATTACATAAGATTCAGAAGGATGATAAACGTAGAAGTCTTGGTAGGCATACCTATATTAATACTAAGTTATATAACAAGGGGCTCTTGCAACTTGCTTATATTGAGTAGACGATCAGACGCAATTCCTTAAAAGTGCATTTGAAGGCGAAAGCATATGCTTGACCTTTCTCCACGCTAGATGGATGACGCGAAGGGCGATAGCATACAAGTTTTCAAGCCATGAAAGTAGGGCATGGGAGACGTTGGCGCCACGAGCCCGCGTGTCGCATGTTCTACTCTTCCTTCCCGACGACCGCACTTTCACTCCGAGGGGCGCAGCCGGCTGCTAAACGTGGACACGACCGAAACAATAAGGACTGTCGCCGGCGAAAATTTATAGTTTAGTTGCATATAATTATATGGATTTGATGATTTGCAAATGATGGTCATGAATATATATTTTTTGCGCTGACTAATCACTATCCGCGGACGAGCAGCGCGTCCACAGGCGGTTGGGGCCAGATTTTGATACTTGTGGCTGTATATGCTCTTATATTCTAAGAATAGTAGTTGGAACAAATCAAACAAAACAGTACAGATCATACAAGTGCTACAAATTAGCACCAAGATAAAATTACAATTGTGACACTGTGACAGAGAACCACACATTCTGGACACCTATACACACGCGTGGCGCATATAGCATAGAGTCACCACGTGGTTGACTGTTGGTCTTGGTTCCATCGACTAGTTCATTGGATTCGTTCCCCTCTCCCCACTCTACTCGTACTGGAGAGAAAGCACAGCTCCATCTTCACCGCAGCTCACTCTGCAGCTTGGCGGCGGAGCGGCTCTCGCCGCAGCTCGGAGGCGCTGCGGCTACATCTGCATCTCGGTGGCCCGGCAGCTTGGAGGCGCAACGGCTCGCCGGCTCCATGTGCATCTCGGCGGACCAGCAGCTTGGAGCTGCGGAAGCGGGTATGTCGCCGCCGTTGCTCGTATTGGCGAGCCAAATCCTCGCAGTTGCTACTGTTGCTCCCCGTCGAAGGTGGCGTCTATTTTGGCTGTGTTGGCACTCCCTGAAGCTGATGACCTTCGACTGCAAGGGAGGCTCCAGCACCCGTTGCCCCTCAGGTAAAAACTAACCTCCTTCATTGTTTCATGAATCTATAGAATTTTTTGTGATTCAATTCCACTGTAGCACGAGGGGCACCATAATCTACTCTTTTGCCGAGATTAGTGGAACGGCAATGTACATCTTCATTTTCTGAAAAATAGAACAAAAAATAGAACAAGATGCAGGGAGTGAGCACTCGTAAAAGTAAACTCCAAAAGGAGAAACTCATGGTCTCGTCATTTACAATAGGCCCAGTTGGAAAATGGCCTGTCAGGCCGTCGACGTTGCTGACGTGGTGCACCGGCCCACATTATCGGTGAACCGTTGTCAGAGTTGAACTTGTTGGTGGACAGTGATGGAACTCACCTGAACACTAAAGCCATGGTTGTCATTGCATAGCTCTAGATTAAATAATAAGGGCAATACCAAAAGATTTATGCATTAGTGCATGAACGAAGAGAAAATGGAACTATGTGAGTATAAATTTTCAGGAAAACAATAGTATGGTGAGATGCATTGTGCACTAAGGATTATAAGCTCGTGTATGTACATTTGAACAAATAGATGATTAAGAAAGGGGAACATGCAACAGAAAAAGCTTTCGAAAAGTAGTAGTAATTTTACCTCTGTAACAGAGGAAGTACAAAAATGTATTGGTTGGCATTTCCTCCGGTTGGCGAATTGCCTGGGATAAAAATGCAGTAGCTATAATGATGGTGTTATTTTCTTGTGCAAGCACCAAAACTTCGCCCAAAAGTAAAATATACTGGGAGCATTACCTTTATTTTCCCTATAATCCTTGCCCTTGCTTCTAGATATATGATGGCGGTGCAAGCTAGCCAACATCTTCAGATTAGTCCATCCAAAAAGCACCCCAAAGGTAACAGCTGGATTGATTCTATCATTCCTGAAACACCATTATCAGAAATTCAGTTGGTGCTTAATAGTAAATAGAAGTGCAGGACATGCTTATCACGCTTACTTAGGACTCATAGGCCTTATCTAATCCCTCTCCAAAGAAAATCATCTATTCGATGTGAAATAGGCAAGAGGTAGGCAAAAATGCTATATACCAAAGAGTATACGTCAATCTAAACTGAAGTACTGCTCACAAGGAACAGAGTATGATAACATGTCGTTGCTCACTCTAAAAGTAAAATAAGTTGATGGAAAGGAGGGGGGGGGGGGGCTATTTTATTTATACAGTTTAGTTTAGTGATTTAGTACAAATAAGAACATGTCCAAACCTGATAGGCACGACAATCTCAAATCTATGGGGTCAGTTTGGTTAGATCAGGATGAGCAGAAATGAAATGCACCATATACATTTTCAGTTTAATCAACAGATGCGCTATTCTCTGAATATGAACATCACACGACCAATTTCTAATAGTACCCTACTTTTTTCTGTATGGCTCCTGTGATTTTTGAATGCAAACCGATGAGATTAGCTTAACTAAATTATCTTAGAATCCCATAGAGACTACAGCAGCAGCAAGAAAGCATTATGGTTTTTCCCTAAAAAAATAAAGCATCATGGTTAAACTTATGCAGTTACCAAAGCCTGTTTTATTTAAACAGAAGAACCTTAAATTAATTACGGTCTCTCACAATGCCATTAATTAGAGACAACAGCGGCAAGAAAGCATCACGGCTTATGTTTTGCAACTACCAAAATGTGAGCTCGTGCGAACAAAAGATAGTAAATTATTCAGCCTAGCATCATGGTTCAGCATACAAAATCTGAAACCCGAAAGTATCATGGTTTATGTTTTGCAACTACCAAAATGTGAGCTCGTGCGAACAAAATTATGTTTTGCATTATGGATTGAGAAATCTGAAACCTGAGCAAGAAGGTCCATGCTTTAACATGTAAAATAAAGAAGAAGAGAACATCTCGAAAAATACAACTTGTCCTTCCGCTGCTTATCCTCTGATTTATGCATATGCATCCAGTAATATAATCAACCTGTACCAAAGTAAAATCATATGCTTGAGATAACTTGGCAGAGTATAAACAGAGAAGAATTCAAATGTACAACTTAGGTCTCTCTCATGAAAGATGGGTGCTTGCATCCAGATCTTCCTCGCGATTTATTTATGCAACCACAAAATTCTTTGAAGAAAACATCAGACTGTTATGATTTAAACTGATTTAGACTCTCATGTGCGCTTTAGCCATTTTACTAATACTATTTTAAAAGCAAGAGATATTTTTAAACGACGCTAACAGTGCAAGCTTAGATAATGCACCACAATATATAGATTCCAAATCAATTAATTGGCTTCTTGGACAATTATACCAATCTAAATCAATGAACCAACCTACAGGAGAGTTTTAGGCATGCAGTGTCACTACCAAATTTGAATTTACTACGGGCACCAATGAAGAGGGGCCAGCTTGTCTGGATTAGGAGAAGACGGAACAGCCTCTGTTTTTGAGCCTGCTAAAATCAAACATGTGTTATTCTTGTAGGAACGCATTCCATCTACGAAGATTAAAAAAAGGAACATAGATAAACCAAGTTGCTTCGGTTTCTTCATTATCAGGAACTATTTAATTTGAATACAAAGGCATCATTTACCACTTTAGATGAAACTGCATTGCTAGTGGCCACACCTAAGAGTTTGTATTATTTCTTAAATATTAACTCGTCCATAATAAATGACAGAAGGCTCTTCGTCTATGATTTAAGAATTCAATCAGATATGTAAGGAAACACTTATATATATATATATATATATATATATATATATATATATATATATATATATATATATATATACATAGGCTAGGTTCAGAAATGTTCTATGAGGTTAGGAGTAAAGGAAATTGTATACTTTCGGAGAATTATATATTTAAACTTGCTCAGATACAACCAAAGGCACATGTGTGGATGTAAGTAACATGTATCTGTACATAGGCTTTATTGACCATGATTTAGCCTTTGCTACAGCCTGCTATGGCGAAAAGGCCTAAATCTGAATATATATATATATATGCCACTAAAGTACCCATGTTTCTCTACAAAAAGGGTCAACTGTAATCCTAAATTGTGGTACTGAATTTTAGGCACTCACCGGATAAACAATGGTCATAATGCAAGTTTATGGCTGACACGTCACAACCAGCAAGCTTCAGTTTAGCTCCCACCTGTACACTATTTAGGAATGCATACAAGCAAGTCCTGTACAGAGCAACAACACGGACAAGTACGTACTGTATTTCAGAGATTAAAAATTGAGATTTTCAATCTGGGACAAATTAGATATATGCTGCAGCTAGAATTATAATTGGAGTAATTTCCGCCGGAATGTGGTTTTTATACTAAATCCAATTAGATGGATTATTTTGTGTTTATAGCCGCCATAATCAAGGCTCTGAACCTGGTACTATTTGCATGATAATGGGGGTGCTCTCACACATCTGCAATAGAGATACTATTCTTTTCATAAGCTCTTACTTTTCTACCCATATTACTTAGTTGTGCCCCTGTTTACTGCTGACACTACAAACTTTAGTTTATGTGGGTGTATACAAGATGTATAAAACATGAACCTGGCAAGAAAAATACAAGTGATTACCTGAATATATGATGCTACAGTATACATATCTTTCTAACTGAAAAATAAGCCTATCACTTTCTGCTCTAAGATTTTCCGTGACAGAGGTCAGGCGTAGGCTATAGCTGGCGATCAATTTTCTTGTTTGATAGTCGTCGTTGACACATAAATGTGCAACACAAACCGAACCCATGAAACCATAGAAACATAAGTTCAGAAATAGAAGAACTAAAATGGATTTGTTCGGTTTAGTTTAAAGATGTGTCAGTTAAAGTAGACTACACCTAATCAAGTTGCTGGTCCTAACCACCGTACATAAATGAGCCCATACATATTTCACTAAATAGGAGAGGAACAATCAATTTTCGCAATAGCTAACCTGCAACTGTAACCATCCAAGCATCATTTTCCTGGGCATCCTCTGTCCTTTCCTTTTTATCTTCTCTGGATTTATATTTTACCTCTACCAATGCATATACATATGGCATTCAAACAGAGTAGGTAATCGCAAGCATATGCAAACCCAAGACACAAAGAATCAGATTTGGAACAGAGAGAAGGATACCTCTCCAGTCACGGCACTGGAAATACGCAAAGAATCATATATATGCCTCTTCTCCATAATAACGCCAACGTGTTCCGTATAAAATAATTAAACAGGCTGAAAGCAGCAACATGTACTGACATAACAGAGAAACTCCAATCGCTAACTTTCATAAGAACACATATCCAAAGGGTGACAAAGAAAGATTCAGGCCACATCACTTCCAACAGGAAGAAACCAAAAAAGGGAGTGGGAAGTAACATAACCTTGATAGTCAACGACATAGATGACCCAGCAACTAACCGAGGAAATAAATTCTGTTGAAGCAATCAGGATATGAGACAAGGAGTGGCAAACTCAGAGTCATTGAACAAATGGGATTTAGATGGTTCAGAGAAGTTTAATCTAAGAAGGGATAGAATCAACCATAACATCAAAATCAAACTGTAGGAACAAACGTGGGGGAGAGAGAGGGAGAAAGAGAATTCACCTTGTTCCCCATGACCCAATTCTTCGTCTAAATTCTTCCTGTTCTTTTCTGTCTCATATCTTCACAAGTCATGCTTAGAGAAACAGTAAACGAACAATTGAAATTAGATCATCAAAAAACTAAGGTAAAATTCGAAGGAAGAAGATGGCGAGATGAAGATGGGCAACCTAGATTGAGGACCTCGACGAGGGCCGACGAGCAGCGTCCGACACATGACACAAGCGCCGTCTGGGCCTCCGGTCTCGCTGCTTCTTCCCCCCAGTGCCGTCCTCCTCTGCTCCTTCTCCCCCCGCGGTCCTCCTCGGCAGCGACCTGTGACCGGTCCAGAACCACGGCCCACAGCGCTGGCTGATGGAAGATGGCGAGGCATCGTCCTGCAGGAGGCTGCGGGATGCGCTGGGGGAAGAACGACACAAGCGGCGGCGCTGACGACGACCATGTGCTGGGGCTTCAGGAGGAGAGAAGTGTAGGGGGAGGACGAGACGGCGTAGTGGCGGCGGAGAACATTGGAGAAGGTGACGCGAGCGATTGGTGTAGGGTTTCACCGTGGGAACCCCCACGGTCGCTGCAGAGTCTTTCTTTTTTCACGCAGGCCACACGCGAGACGCACCACCACGCTGGGCCCGTGGGCAAAGAAGACCCACCTGTCATCCACTGGAGCACGAAACAATAACGTGCGAGAAAACAGATGGTTGGATTATTGACAGCGCCGTAAAACGCTACTGTTGCACGACGCAGTTGCTCTAGAGGGATCCGGCTTGCCTGCTCCCTCCCCGTGCTCCCATCTGTGCTCCCACTTAATCCTACGGCTGTCTTTTTTCCTTTTTTCTTTCTAATCTAATCATCTCCCCCCTGATTTTAAGGGATGGGGCCGGACCTTATTTTGCTCCAATCAAATCAAGCCACGTAGACGGGAGCACGGATGGGCACACGACGAGGGAGCAGGCAAGTCTCGTCCCTCTAGAGAGGCGGGTTGCCTAGCATGATTTATATGTTCAATTTGTGCAGTGTACACCTGATCATCGCAGAAATTCACTAGCAGAGGGTTTTTGTGGACGCAGGGCGGCATATTTGGCAGAACAAATGTAGCATGTAAATAGTGAACTGGTGCAAATTCATGCTAATATAACATGCAAGGTGCGAATTTTTAGTGGTTCATATTTAGCGCTGACAATCTTCAATGAGCGTGGTTGGCTCTGTACCTCTCCATTCACTTTGCCGGGTTTCTTCTTGTAACCTCTGCTTTCCCCCTCTTGATAAATATCGGCCTATGGTGTTTCGCTGATTATTGTTGTTGTCTTTTAAACAATTGAATAACCACCAGAAATAAGAACGCTCAGTTCGCCCAGTTGAATAATCATCTGCAACAATCACTCTCGGTCTCAACAACAGTCACTCTTAGTTTGTCCAGTTGAACAATTAGATGAACTCAATGTTCGTCGTTCCACGTTACTATGTGAAGGAAATATGCCCTAGAGGCAATAATAAAGTTGTTATTTATATTTTCTTATATCATGATAAATGTTTATTATTCAATCTAGAATTGTATTAACCAGAAATTTAGTACATGTGTGAATACATAGACAAACAGAGTGTTACTAGTATGCCTCTACTTGACTAGCTCGTTGAATCAAAGATGGTTAAGTTTTCTAGCCATAGACATGAGTTGTCATTTGATTAACGGGATCACATCATTAGAGAATAATGTGATTGACTTGACCCATTCTGTTAGCTTACCACTTGATCGTTTAGTATAATTGCTATTGCTTTCTTCATGACTTATACATGTTCCTATGACTGTGAGATTATGCAACTCCCGAATACCAGAGGAACACTTTGTGTGCTACCAAACGTCACAACGTGACTGGGTGATTATAAAGGTGCTCTACAGGTGTCTCCGATGGTGTTTGTTGAGTTGGCATAGAACGAGATTAGAATTTGTCACTCCGATTGTCGGAGAGGTATCTCTGGGCCCTCTCGGCAATGCACATCACTATAAGCCTTGCAAGCAATGTGACTAATGAGTTAGTTGCGGGATGATGCATTACGGAACGAGTAAAGAGGTTTGCCGGTAACGAGATTAAACTAGGTATTGAGATACCGACGATCGAATCTCGGGCAAGTAACATACCGATGACAAAGAGAACAACGTATGTTGTTATGCGGTTTGACCGATAAAGATCTTCGTAGAATATGTGGGAGCCAATATGAAAATCCAGGTTCCGCTATTGGTTATTGGCCGGAGATGAGTCTCGGTCATGTCTACATAGTTCTCCAACCCGTAGGGTCCGCACGCTTAACTTCGGTGACGATCGGTATTATGAGTTTATGTGTTTTGATGTACCGAAGGTAGTTCGGAGTCCCGAATGTGATCACGGACATGACGAGGAGTCTCGAAATGGTCGAGACATAAACATTGATATATTGAATGACTATATTCGGACACCGGATGAATTCCGGGGGTCACCGGAAAATTATCGGAGTGCCGGGGGGTTATCGGAACCCCCGGGGGAACTAATGGGCCAACATGGGCCTTGTGTGTGTGAGAGAGAGGAGGGGGCCTTAGGGCTGGCCGCGCCCCCTCCCCCTTGAGGAGTCTGAATTTGACTAGGAGGGGGGGCGGCGCCTGATGAAGCTATGTACCTAGGGTAGGGGCATGGACCTGTCCTAAGAGCCCTACCCAAGGACATCCCTAGCAGAAGTCACCTTTCAATCGACTTGAAGGTATCCCACTCGACGGATTCAAGACACTCGACCAGGAAGCTATCACTCGACCACGAAGCCAACCACTCGACTGCTAGGAGATCTAAAGTCACTCCGCAGGCAAACGGTCGGCCATTAAGTAGTCTTTATGGTCATCATAGCACTTTATTAGGGACGTTACCAGTAACGCCCGGTCTTAATGTATTTTAACCCTGCATTACTGAGGGCGAGAGAGGGCTGGCGAACTCTATATAAGCCACCCCCTCCTCAGTGTCAAGGGTTCGCACCCCTGTTATTCACACACCCATAATCCAATCGACCGCCTCCGGGCACCGAGACGTAGGGCTGTTACTTCATCCGCGAAGGGCCTGAACTCGTACATCCTAGTGTGCTTACAACTTCTCCATAGCTGAGATCTAGCCTCTCCATACATACCCCCCTACATCACTGTCAGAGTTAGAACCACGACAGTTGGCGCCCACCGTGGGGCTAGGAGTCTTAGCGCCTAGTTGGAGAAGTTGCGATTTTTCCGATCCCTTTGATCATGGTTTCGTGCGGAGTTTTGGTGGAGGGCCGCGAGATCCGTCTCGGCGCGCTCACGTTCACCGCCGACGACTCCGCTTGGCTTCAGGAGGCTCCACTCGACATCGACACGCTCCCCGTCCGCGGTGCGACGCACTTCCGTGCATGTGTTTGTGGCGTCCTCCTACGGCAGCCTTCGACCCAGTATCGGTTGGCTCCCGTGTCTTCTTCCCGCCCTGTCTCCCACCGGCGCAAGCGTTCCGGTCGGTCGAGACTTCAGAGGTGGGTGAGGCATGCCGTGGCTCGCCAGTTGACCGCCCCACAAGTCGCGGCAGTCGAGCCCGACGAATCCCTCTACGGCCTGTTCGACTTGTCGACTAGCTCCGCGGAGACCGCATCCGAGTGCAACAGCAGCGACCCAGCGGCTGAGGTCCTGGTGGTCGATGGAACACACAGTCCTCCCGGTTTCCCTCGCACCGATGGAGGCACGGGTGGGGCGACCCGTCGCATCCCCACGATGAGTATCTCCCCGAACCTCTCACGTCATTGCAGCGAGAGGAGCTTCGCCGCCGAAACATGGACGCACTCCACACTCCTATCGTCGGAGAAACCCCCGAGGCCCGGGCCTTGGAGGACGCGCGCTTGGCTAACTTGGCCGAGCGCACTCGACTGGAGAATCTCCAGCGAATACTCGACGAGCAAGCGCGTCAGCGAGCTCCCGAGTCCAGTCGACGTCAGCTCTTCCCGCCTACGCAGGTATATCGAACCCCAGTTCAGAATTTGGCAGCCGCGGCCCGTATAGCAGAATCGATTCAGCCCTCCCAGTCAGAGGCTGGCAGGGGCTTGTTGCAAATCAGAGCGTTGCTCCGGGCAGCGGGAAACCAGAATTCCGCTGTTTCTCAGTCGCGGAATAGGATCCACAGTCGATCCGTTGCAACGGAAACAGTCCAGTCGGCTCACAGCCTAAGATCGCCCCCGAGGCGTGAGGGACGTGGAGAACGGCACGATCAGTACAGAAGAAATGAGCAGTATGATCACCGATTCGATCGTGACGATCGACGTCGAGTGCCAATCCCTCCCCCGAGGAGTGGGTCATATGCGCCTCGACAGCGGGATGACAGACGCCCTCATAGTGTTGGGCGGAGGATTCCAGTCGACCCCAGGGACCCATGCTTTGATGCGAGATCCATCCTCGTTCAAGGTTTGGTTGACAGGAACAGAGCTCACCGAGAAGGCCACGACAGAGATGCGCCTGCCAGCAGCATAGTACATGTTTCAGGGCCAGAGTGTTTCAGTCAAGCCATCAGAGCCGCAGTGATTCCTCCCAACTTCAGGTTGGCGACTAGAGTCAGCAAGTTCATCGGTGAGTCTAAGCTTGACACTTAGCTCGAAGATTACCGAGTGGCTGTCCAGATTGGCGGTGGCAATGATGAGGTGGCTATGAAGCATTTGCCTCTCATGTTAGAGGGCTCAGCCAGAGCGTGGCTGAATCAGTTAGCACCGAGCAGCATCTACACTTGGGAGGACCTCTCCCGAGTGTTTGTCACAACCTTTGAAGGAACATGCAAGCGACTTGCAGGCCTTACAGAATTGCGGTCTTGCATGCAGAAACCGAACGAAACTCTGAGGGATTACATCCAGAGGTGGATCACATTGCATCACACAGTTGAGAATGTACCAGATCATCAAGCAGTTTGTGCCTTTAAAAGTATAGAGAATTGAATCTGAAGTTCGGTCGAACTGGAGAGATGTCTCTGAATCGGATGATGGAGATTGCCACCAAATACGCTAGTGGTGAAGACGAAGATCGACTCCGGAGTGGCAAGCACAAGGCAGTCGCCCAAGAAACCGGAGGAAATTCCAGTCGGAAACAGAAGCGGAAGGCCGAGCCAGCCGCCCCTGGGGAGGCCCTGGCCATAACCCAGGAAAAGTTCAAGGGAAAACCCAAGGGGCCCTGGAACCCCAAGAAAGTTAAAGATCAAGATGGAAATGATGTTTTGGATCTTCCATGTCACGTCCATACCAAGAAAGATGAAGAGGGTAAACTTATTTACCCAAAGCATACCACTCGACAGTGCCGGCTCCTGATCCAGCAGTTTCAGGGCAAGCAGTCCAAAGATAAGGAAAAAGAGTTGGACAGAGTTGAGGACAAGGAGGATAGTGACGATGGATACCCCCAAGTCAATTCCACCCTGATGATTTTTGCTGATGTCGAAAGCAAAAGTCGACTGAAAGTCATTAACCGTGAGGTGAATATGGTTGCTCCGGCAACACCCAGTTATCTGAAGTGGTCTCAGACTGCCATCACATTCGACCAGTCCGATCACCCTACGCACATTGCCACCCCTGGGAGGAAAGCTTTGGTGGTTGACCCAGTTGTCGAAGGCACTCGACTGACCAAAGTCCTGATGGATGGTGGCAGCGGCCTGAACATACTGTATGCAGAAACATTGAAAGGGATGGGCATTCCGATGTCCAGCCTCAGTACCAGTAACATGAGCTTCCACGGAGTCATTCCTGGGAAGAAAGCCGAATCACTCGGCCAGATTGCTCTTGATGTGGTTTTCGGTGATTCAAAGAATTACCGCAAGGAAAAGTTGACATTCGAGGTTGTGGACTTCCAAAGTGCTTATCATGCTATTTTGGGCAGGCCAGCTTATGCACGCTTCATGGCTCGACCGTGTTATGTGTATCTCAAATTGAAGATGCCTGGCCCCAGAGGTGTGATCACTGTTACAGGCAATCGGGAGAAAGCAGAAGAGTGTTTTAAGAAAGGCTCAAAGATCGTTGATGCTCAGATGGCAGTGGTCGAGCTGCAAGAGTACCAGAAGACTGCTGATCCGAGTGAATTGCTACGAGCCAAGAAGCCTGCTTCAGAATCAGCTTTTCAGTCGTCCGGTGAAACAAAGCCAGTCCACATTCACCCGACCGACCCCAATGCTGCCCCGACTCACATCTCAACGACGCTCGACCCCAAATAGGAAGAAGCGCTCATCCAGTTCCTCCGTGAGAACTGGGACATCTTCGCATGGAAGCCCTCTGACATGCCTGGAGTTCCTAGGGGGCTGGCTGAGCACCGTCTACGAGTCGACCCAAAATTTAAGCCTGTGAAAGAACATCTTCGATGGTCCGCCGTCCAGAAGAGGAAAGCTATTGGCGAGGAGGTGGCTCGGCTCTTAGCAGCGGAGTTCATCCGAGAGATTTACCACTCCGAGTGGCTCGCCAATGTTGTCATGGTCCCCAAGAAGGACAAGCCACTTCGCATGTGCATTGATTTTAAACATATCAATCGGGCCTGCCCGAAAGATCATTTTCCTCTCCCTCGCATCGACCAAATAGTTGACTCGACCACGGGGTGCGAGCGATTGTCTTTTCTAGACGCCTATTCCGGGTACCATCAGATCCGTCTGTATGGACCCGACGAGATCAAAACGGCTTTCATCACTCCATTCGGATGTTTCTGTTATGTCACCATGCCATTCGGCCTCAAGAATGCCAGATCCACGTTCATGAGGATGATTCAGAAGTGTTTACTCACTCAAATCAGTCGGAATGTGGAGGCATACATGGATGATATTGTGGTTAAGTCACGGAAAGGTTCCGACCTGCGGACTGACCTTGCTGAAACCTTTGCCAACCTCAGGAGGTATGATGTCAAACTCAATCTATCAAAGTGCACATTCGGAGTTCCAGGTGGAAAGTTACTCGGTTTTCTCGTTTCCGAACGGGGAATCGACGCCAATCCTGAAAAAGTTGGTACCATACTCCGGATGAAGCGTCCTGTGCGTGTGCACGATGTCCAGAAGCTTACAGGTTGCTTGGCCGCTCTAAGTCGATTCATTTCTCGTCTCGGTGAAAAGGCGTTGCCTCTTACCGACTAATGAAGAAGTCTGACAAGTTCGAGTGGACTCTAGAAGCTGATGCAGCATTCGCAGAGCTCAAAGCTCTGCTCTCCACCCAGCCGGTGCTTGCTGCCCCAATCAGTAAAGAGCCTCTGCTGCTTTACATTGCAGCCACGGGACAAGTTGTCAGTACAGTACTTACGGTCGAGCGGGAAGAAGAAGGAAAGGCATTCAGAGTTCAACGCCCAGTATATTATATGTCTGAAGTTTTGACCCCTTCAAAACAAAGATATCCTCATTACCAGAAGCTTGTATATGGGATTTATATGACCACGAAGAAGGTTGCACATTACTTCTCTGACCACTCCATTACAGTCATCAGCGACGCCCCATTGTCAGAGATTCTGCACAACAGAGATGCAACTGGTCGAGTGGCAAAGTGGGCGATTGAACTCCTTCCCCTAGATATCAAGTTTGAAGCAAAGAAGGCTATCAAGTCCCAAGCAATCGCAGATTTCGTCGCCGAGTGGATTGAATAGCAACTTCCGACTCAAATTCACTCGAAGCACTAGACCATGTTCTTCGATGGATCTAAGATGCTGAATGGTTCCGGTGCTGGGGTAGTATTAGTCTCCCCCCGAGGAGATAAGCTCAGATACGTTCTCCAGATTCACTTCGATTCCTCCAATAATGAAGCAGAATATGAAGCACTTTTGTATGGGTTGCGCATGGCCATTTCACTCGGCGTCAGTCGCCTCATGGTCTATGGCGACTCAGATTTGGTGGTTAATCAGGTGATGAAGGAGTGGAACGTCAGAAGTCCGGCAATGACTGGTTATTGCAACGTAGTGAGAAAGTTAGAAAAGAAATTCGAGGGGTTAGAGCTTCATCACATCCCCTGACTGAAAAACCAAGCGGTTGACGATTTGGCAAAGATAGGCTCCAAGAGAGAAGCCATTCCCAGCAACGTGTTCCTGGAGCACATCCACTCACCGTCAGTCCAAGAAGATCCTTTTACAGAAGAAGCCCCGCAGCCGAAAAGTGCCACAGATCCGACTGAAGTCGAAGTTCCTGCTGTGGTCGACCTAATCATGGAAGTCTTGGCAATCACTCTCGACTGGACGATACCGTACATCGCGTATATCCTAAGGAAAGAACTCCCGAAGGACGAGGAAGAGGTTCGACAGATCGTCCGTCAATCCAAGGCCTTCACAGTCATAAAGGGACAGTTGTATAGAGAAAGCGCGACTGGAATCGGTCAGAAGTGCATAACACCAGAAGAAGGTCAGATAATCCTTGATGATATCCACTCGGGGACCTGTGGTCACCATGCGTCTTCTCAGACCATTGTGGCTAAAGCATACCGAGCGGGATTTTACTGGCCAAGAGCAAATGAAATGGCAAAGGAGATAGTAGACAAGTGTGAGGGGTGTCAGTTCTACTCCAACATGTCGCACAAGCCTGCATCAGCCCTGAAGACCATTCCACTCGTCTGACCCTTCACTGTTTGGGGACTGGACATGGTTGGCCCGTTGAGAACAGGCAGGAGCGGCTTCACACATGTGCTTGTGGCAGTCGACAAGTTTACCAAATGGATTGAAGCTAAACCTATCAAGAATCTTGATGCCTGCACTGCTATCAGTTTCATTAGGGAGTTAACATTCAGATATGGAGTCCCGCATAGCATCATCACTGACAATGGATCAAACTTTGATTCGGACAAGTTCAGAGCCTTTTGCGCCTCGCAAGGCACGCGAGTCGACTATGCATCGGTCGCCCATCCCCAGTCGAATGGACAAGCTGAAAGAGCAAATGGTCTGATTCTCAAAGGACTAAAGCCTCGACTCATGCGAGATCTCAAGCACGCGGCAGGTGCTTGGGTCGACGAGCTTCCGTCAGTCCTGTGGGGATTAAGGACCACCCCGAACCGGTCGACTGGAAGGACTCCATTCTTTCTGGTTTATGGAGCCGAAGCAGTCCTGCCAAGTGATCTACTTCACAACGCACCCCGAGTCGAACTTTATACCGAAGATGAAGCAGAACAAGCCCGGCAAGACGCAGTCGACCTCCTAGAAGAAGAGAGGGAAATGGCTATGATCAGATCGACCATTTATCAGCAAGACTTGCGTCGATTCCACGCCAGAAATGTGAAGAGTCGAGCCTTCCAAGAAGGAGATTTGGTCCTCCGAGTGGATCAACAGAAACCACACAAGCTTGCTCCTACTTGGGAAGGCCCCTTCATCGTCACCAGAGTCCTCCACAATGGAGCGTATCACCTCTACAATGTTGATCGCCAGATCAACGAGCCACGAGCTTGGAATGCGGAACTGCTCCGCCCCTTTTACACTTGAGTTCTCTCTCGGATGAGATGTAATAAGAAAAACTTCTGCAGTTCATTTTTATCAAAGACAAGAGTTTTCCAATAATTGCATTCACTTTTGTTTGCATACAAAATCCCCAGTGGGTGACTTAGCTGCGAATCCGTTTCGCCTAAGTTTGTAAAAAAAAAATCCTACCGAGTGGTGAGCCAGACTCCCACTCGGGGGCTTAGCTGCAGCCCAGTGCTCGCCTAAGTGTTTAAAAATCCTACCGAGTGGAGAGCAAACCTCCCACTCGGGGGCTTAGCTGCAGCCCAGTGCTCGCCTAAGTGTTTAACAATCCTACCGAGTGGAGAGCAAACCTCCCACTCGGAGGCTTAGCTGCAGCCCAGTGCTCGCCTAAGTGTTTAAAAATCCTACCGAGTGGAGAGCAAACCTCCCACTCGGGGGCTTAGCTGCAGTCCAGTACTCGCCTAAGTGTTTAAAAATCCTACCGACTGGAGAGCAAACCTCCCACTCGGGGGCTTAGCTGCAGCCCAGAGCTCGCCTAAGTTTAAAAATCCTACCGAGTGGAGAGCAAACCTCCCACTCGGAGGCTTAGCTGCAGCCCAGTGCTCGCCTAAGTGTTTAAAAATCCTACTGAGTGGAGAGCAAACCTCCCACTCGGGGGCTTAGCTGCAGTCCAGTACTCGCCTAAGTGTTTAAAAATCCTACCGAGAGGAGAGCAAACCTCCCACTCGGGGGCTTAGCTGCAGCCCAGTGCTCGCCTAAGTTTAAAAATCCTACCGAGTGGAGAGCAAACCTCCCACTCGGGGGCTTAGCTGCAGCCCAGTGCTCGCCTAAGTTTAAAAATCCTACCGAGTGGAGAGCAAACCTCCCACTCGGGGGCTTAGCTGCAGCCCAGTGCTCGCCTAAGTTTAAAAATCCTACCGAGTGGAGAGCAAACCTCCCACTCGGGGGCTTAGCTGCAGCCCAGTGCTCGCCTAAGTTTAAAAATCCTACCGAGTGGAGAGCAAACCTCCCACTCGGGGGCTTAGCGGCAGCCCAGTGCTCGCCTAAGTTTGAAAAAATCCTACCGAGTGGAGAGCAAGCCTCCCACTCGGGGGCTTAGCTACAGCCCAGTGCTCGCCTAAGTTTGAAAAAATCCTACCGAGTGGAGAGCAAACCTCCCACTCGGGGGCTTAGCTGCAGCCCAGCGCTCGCCTAAGTACGGAACGCAACCCAATCCGCAAGGACGATGAGGTGCAAATCGACTGCTACCTTCTCCTTCGGAGCTGCACCACAAATACAAAGTTATTTCGAGTGAAGTTCGAGTTCCACTCGACGGATCATCCATGAAGATATTCAACGATAAATCAAGTTCAGATAAGACCTAAAGGTCCCAGACCTCAGACCAAAGTACTCGAGCCCTCAGCTCGACAGAGTTTAACGGTTACAAAACCCACTCGGCATTCCGAAGCAAATTTAAAGTGAAGCATAAAAGTTTTTCATTCCTCAGGCGGAGGACTGGAAGGGGCGACGAACTCGTCCAAGTCGATCCCGTCTGCAATACGAGTGGCAGCAGGGATGAAAGTCTCCATGATGTCTTGAAAGCTGTGCTTCCTGGTATTGGCAACTTGGATGGTGGCCAGCTTTTCTTCTCGCGCCTCCTTGCAATGGACGCGGACCAGAGAGAGAGCGACATCAGCACCACATCTAGCAGAAGATTTCTTCCATTCCGCCACTCGACCCGGGACTTCATTCAGTCGAACCATCAGAGACTCGAGGTCATTCTGAAGCGTCGTCCCAGGCTAGAGTGATGTGTCAATCCGCGACATTGCAACCTTCAGTCGAGCAAGATAGTCAACAACACTGGTAACACGAGACTCCAGTCGGAGCACGTTCATAGCATCCTCGTCCTTCACGAGAGAATTGGCGGGGTCCAAGCCTGGATCCACTCGACTAGTCTCCTCTTTGAAGCTCTGGCAGAATTCTGCAAACACGATTCAAGAATAAGACAGTGGCCCTACACAGGCTTGGTAACTGTAAGACATTCGGGTCGGAGTAATTACCTTCGAGCATGACGAACAGCTTCTTGGCGAGTCCACCGAGATAAGCCTCCAGATCGTTCCTCTTCCCCGCCAGCTCACCTGCCTTGTCGTGCAGAACCATCTTGTCGTTCTTCAGTCGGCTGACCTCTTGATTAGCTGTCTCGAGAGCAGTTTTCAGTCTGGAGTTCTCCTGTTCAAGAGTTCCGACCGAAGCCAGTTTCTCTTCTGCAAGCTTCGTTTTGCTCAAGGCCTCCTTCTGCGCTTCGGCAAGATCTTGATCCTTCTTCTTCAGAGCCTCCTCCAGCTTATCTACAGAACGTCGAGTGAGCTCAATATCAAGAACGCGCAAGAAAGAAAAGTCACTCGTCAAGAATGAGAAACCTCACCAGCCATACCTTTTGCTTCTTCTTGCGCCTTCTGCAGGTTCTGTTGAGCAAGCTTCAAGTCAAGGTTGAGCTGGATCTGTTTGTTCTCCAACTCAGTGTAGAGAGCCACAAGTTCACAGGATTTCTGCAAAAATCAGTCGACAGAGGTCCATGATAAGTTGCTTCCGAGTAACCAAGAGACAAAGATGGTGTTTCTAAGACTACAGCTGAATCAAAAACATTCAACAGTAGTCTCGGGGACTACACCCAGTGGGTGCACTCAGCGTGCCCCCACTGGTTTTGAAAAAAAAATCGACTGCCCGCAGTCGACCGGATATAGTTTCATTCGACATGGCCTGACCAGACCGAGTGAAGAGGTACAACTACAGCAACACAATATAAAGACTACAGTCGACTGCCAGCAGTCCACCGTAGTCTCGGGGACTACACCCAGTGGGTGCACTAAGCGTGCCCCCACTCGTCCAAGACTTAACAGACACACCCAGTGGGTGTACAGATTTAAAGATCTTCGGAAAAGAGATTCTTTAGACAGCATACCCTAACAGAACAAGCAGTGAATCGACTGACCTGGACGTTACTCTGAAGACCTGAACTCGCGTCATAAGCTGCTTGGCTGGCTTCTCGAACCACCTTGACCTGCTCCATCATGATCCCTGCCTGGCGTATAGCTTCCTTAGCTGCACCTACTTGGTCCTCAGGGACGTGGTGTGTGGCAAAGAGCGAAGGCGGATTTGCGGTCGACGTCGAGGGCCGCACACTCGTCAGAGGAACGGCGAAAGTCACAGAAGCCCGAGTGGTATCACCACCGTCTCGAGCTACGGCCTCAGGCACCGGAGTAGATTGTGGGGTCTCGCCAGCCGATGCTTTCCTGTTCCGCCTCACTCTCGGTGGCACTTCGTCGTCGTCGTCAGGGAGGTTAATAACATGAGGAGGAGCTACGAGAAAAATTCAATCGACCAGAGTTATAAGAAATCGTCAGTCGATTCAAGGCAGAACATCAGTAATCATACCAGGGTTGGAAGTAACAGCATCTTCCATCTCTTGATCATCGTCCTTGGCAGAGATCTCAGAAGTAGCAGCACTGTAGATTTCGAAAGATAGTCAGTTGGCTCAATGAATCGACCAAGGATCTGTCCACGGTCGACAAAGGAAAACAAGTTCTATTATTACCCAGAAATGGTGGGGACAGTCATCTTCATCTTGGGCAGAGCTTTGGGTGGCTTGGACGGCGCCGCGCGTGGGTGCTTGGGAGCTTTTTCAGTCGGCGCTGGAGAAGAGGTCCGAGGGCGCTTCGACGACTGCCCAACGGGAGCGGTCGCCTTACCACGTTCCCGCACAGGGTCGTGTGTAAGCTTGGATCGCCTTTCCGAGCGGGGAGGTTCAGCTTCCTCCTCCTCCTCTTCGCTGGAGTCGACGTCGTCATCTCCCTCTCCTTCGCCGTCACATTCCCACTCTCCTTGATCGTCTCCACTTTCGCCTCCGCTCGCCTCCCCTTCCTCGGCCTGCTCCTGTGCTCCATTGGGTGTCGAGTACATCTCTGTAGTTGCCTGGAGAACAGCAGACAAGTCGAAAGTCAGTCGACCGATTCAAAGAGAGCAAATGAAGAAAGCAATGTCTCAGTCGGGAGCACAAGGTCAGACTTGGTCCACTTCATATGTGTTGTCAAGCGGAGGAACCCTCCTGGCTCCTCGGGGGTTGTCTTTGTTCCCTGTGATGCTCGACAGCCACCCTTCCAGCATCTCGTCAGTGACCTCCTTCGGGTGAATCCGAGTGGTGTCTTCGAGACCCGAGTACAGCCACATCGGGTGGTCACGGGCCTGAAGCGGTTGGATGCGCCTCCGAAGGAAGACCTCCAGCAAGTCCATGCCGGTCACGCCCTCTCGAACAAGCTGAACCACTCGACCAACCAGCACCTTGACTTGCGCCTTTTCCTCCGGCAGCACTTTCAGAGAGGCAGGTTTTTGAGCTTGGTCCAGAGAGAAAGGGGGAAGCCCAGTCGACTGCCCTGGGGTCACCTGGTCTTGGCAATAAAACCAGGTCTACTGCCAACCACGGACCGACTCGGGAAAAGTGATAGACGGAAAAGAACTTTTTCCCCTCATCTGGATCGCCAGGCCCCCGCACAGCTAGATCACTTGCGTCCGTTCGTCACTCGACTTGGCTTTCTTTACCGATTGGGAACGGCAAGTAAAGATGTGTTTAAAGAGTCCCCAATGAGGGCGACAGCCCAAGAAACTTTCGCACAAGGAAACAAAAGCAGCAAGATACACGATGGAATTGGGAGTGAACTGATGGAGCTGCGCTCCGAAGAAGTTCAAAAAGCTCCGGAAAAAAGGATGAGGAGGTAGAGAAAATCCGCGATCGATATGGGTGGCGAGGAGGACGCACTCACCGTCACGAGGTTGGGGTTCGACTTCTCTCCCCGGGAGACGCGCAGCTTCATGGGGAATGACTCCCCCTCGACCATGTCATCAAGATCTTCCTGCCGAATCACCGACGGCATCCAGTCGCCCTGGATGCAATCCCTGGGCAGAGCAGTCCTCGAGGAAGATCCGCCCCGAGCGGACTTCTTCCCCTTCCCCTGCACCGCCGCCTTCTTCGCGCGCTCCAAAGCCGACGTCTTGTCCAAAGCCCCCCCCTTGGCCCTCCTATATATAGTGGGGGAAGGAGGGCTCTTGGGACACGCCTTTGGTTGCCTCCTTCTCCCTCTCCAACACCTCCTCCTCCTCCATAGTGCTTAGTGAAGCCCTGCCGGAGTACTGCAGCTCCATCACCACCACGCCGTCGTGCTGCTGCTGGAGCCATCTTCCTCAACCTCTCCTATCCCCTTGCTGGATCAAGAAGAAGGAGACGTTACGCTGACCGTACGTGTGTTGAACGCGGAGGTGCCGTCCGTTCGGTGCTAGGATCTCCGGTGATCTGGATCACGTCGTGTTTGACTACATCATCCCCGTTCTTTGAACGCTTCCACTCGCGATCTACAAAGGTATGTAGATGCATCCGATCACTCGTTGCTAGATGAACTCATAGATGGATCTTGGTGAAACCGTAGGAAATTTTTTGTTTTCTGCAACGTTCCCCAACAGTGGCATCATGAGCTAGGTCTATGCGTAGTTCTTCTTGCGCGAGTAGAACACAATTTGTTGTGGGCGTAGATGTTGTCAACTTTCTTGCCGCTACTAGTCTTATCTTGCTTCAACGGTATTGTGGGATGAAGCGGCCCGGACCAACCTTACACGTATGCTTACGTGAGACCGGTTCCACCGACAAACATGCACTAGTTGCATAAGGTGGCTGGCGGGTGTCTGTCTCTCCTACTTTAGTTGGAGCGGATTCGATGAAAAGGGTCCTTATGAAGGTTAAATAGAAGTTGACAAATCACATTGTGGCTTTCACGTAGGTAAGAAAACGTTCTTGCTAGAACCCTAATTCAGCCACGTAAAAACTTGCAACAACAATAAGAGGACGTCTAACTTGTTTTTGCACAAGTGCTTTGTGATATGATATGGCCAAAGTTGTGATGAATGATGAATGATCTATATATGATGTATGAGTTGTTCATGCTATTGTAATAGGTATCACGACTTGCATGTCGATGAGTATGACAACCGGCAGGAGCCATAGGAGTTGTCTTTATTTTTGTATGACCTGCGTGTCATTGACAAACGCCATGTAAATTACTTTACTTTATTGCTAAACGCGTTAGCCATAGTAGTAGAAGTAATAGTTGGCGAGCAACTTCATGGAGACACAATGATGGAGATCATGATGATGGAGATCATGGTGTCATGCCGGTGACAGGATGATCATGGAGCCCCAAGATGGAGATCAAAGGAGCTGTGTGATATTGGCCATATCATGTCACTATTATTATTTGATTGCATGTGATGTTTATCATGTTTTGCATCTTGTTTACTTAGAACGACGGTAGTAGATAAGATGATCCCTTACCACAATTTCAAGAAGTGTTCTCCCCTAACTGTGCACCGTTGCTAAAGTTCGTCGTTTCTAAGCACCACGTGTTGATCGGGTGTGATAGATCCTTACGTTCACATACAACGGGTGTAAGACAATTTTACACATGCAAAACACTTAGGGTTAACTTGACGAGCCTAGCATGTACAGACATGGCCTCGGAACACAGAGACCGAAAGGTCGAACACGAGTCGTATGGAAGATACGATCAACATGAAGATGTTCACCGACGATGACTAGTCCGTCTCACGTGATGATCGGACACGGCCTAGTCGACTCGGATCGTGTAACACTTAGATAACTAGAGGGATGTCTAATCTGAGTGGGAGTTCATTGAATAATTTGATTAGATGAACTTAATTATCATGAACTTAGTCTAAAATATTTACAATATGTCTTGTAGATCAAATGGCCAACGTAGTCCTCAACTTCAACGCGTTCCTAGAGAAAACCAAGCTGAAAGACGATGGCAGCAACTATACGGACTGGGTCCGGAACCTGAGGATCATCCTCATAGCCGCCAAGAAAGAATATGTCCTACAAGCACCACTAGGTGATCCACCCGTCCCACAGAACCAAGACGTTATGAACGCTTGGCAAACATGTGCTGATGACTACTCCCTCGTTCAGTGCGGCATGCTTTACAGCTTAGAGCCGGGGCTCCAAAAGCGTTTTGAGAGACATGGAACATATGAGATGTTCGAAGAGCTGAAAATGGTTTTTCAAGCTCATGCCCGGATCGAGAGATATGAAGTCTCCGATAAGTTCTTCAGCTGTAAGATGGAGGAAAATAGTTCTGTCAGTGAGCACATACTCACTATGTCTGGGTTACATAACCGCTTGACTCAGCTGGGAGTTAATATCCCGGATGACGCGGTCATTGACAGAATCCTCCAGTCGCTTCCACCAAGCTACAAGAGCTTTGTGATGAACTTCAATATGCAGGGGATGGAAAAGACCATTCCTGAAGTATTTGCTATGCTGAAATCAGCAGAGGTAGAAGTCAAGAAGGAACATCAAGTGTTGATGGTGAATAAAACCACTAAGTTCAAGAAGGGCAAGGGTAAAAAGAACTTCAAGAAGGACGGCAAGGAAGTTGCCACGCCCGGCAAGCAAGCTGCCGGGAAGAAGTCAAAGAATGGACCCAAGCCTGAGACGGAGTGCTTTTATTGCAAAGGGAAGGGTCACTGGAAACGGAACTGCCCCAAATTCTTAGCGGACAAGAAGGCCAGCAAAACCAAAGGTATATTTGATATACATGTAATTGATGTGTACCTTACCAGTACTCGTAGTAACTCCTGGGTATTTGATACCGGTGCCGTTGCTCATATTTGTAACTCACAACAGGAGCTACGGAATAAACAGAGACTGGCGAAGGACGAGGTGACGATGCGCGTCGGGAATGGTTCCAAGGTCGATGTGATCGCCGTCGGCACGCTACCTCTACATTTACCTACGGGATTAGTTATAAACCTCAATAATTGTTATTTAGTGCCAAGTTTGAGCATGAACATTGTGTCAGGATCTCGTTTAATACGAGATGGCTACTCATTTAAATCCGAGAATAATGGTTGTTCTATTTATATGAGAGATATGTTTTATGGTCATGCTCCGATGGTCAATGGTTTATTCTTAATGAATCTCGAACGTAATATTACACATATTCATAGTGTGAATACCAAAAGATGTAAAGTTGATAACGATAGTCCCACATACTTGTGGCACTGCCGCCTTGGTCACATAGGTGTCAAACGCATGAAGAAGCTCCATGCAGATGGACTTTTAGAGTCTCTTGATTATGAATCATTTGACACGTGCGAACCATGCCTCATGGGTAAAATGACCAAGACTCCGTTCTCGGGAACAATGGAGCGAGCAACCAACTTATTGGAAATCATACATACTGATGTGTGCGGTCCAATGAGTGTTGAGGCTCGCGGTGGCTATCGTTATGTTCTCACCCTCACTGATGACTTGAGTAGATATGGGTATATCTACTTAATGAAACACAAGTCTGAAACCTTTCAAAAGTTCAAGGAATTTCAGAGTGAGGTTGAGAATCAACGTGACAGGAAAATCAAGTTTCTACGATCAGATCGTGGAGGAGAATACTTGAGTCACGAATTTGGCACAGACTTAAGAAAATGTGGAATAGTTTCACAACTCACGCCGCCTGGAACACCTCAGCGTAATGGTGTGTCCGAACGTCGTAATCGCACTCTATTAGATATGGTGCGATCTATGATGTCTCTTACCGATTTACCGCTATCTTTTTGGGGCTATGCTTTAGAGAATGCCGCATTCACTTTAAATAGGGCTCCGTCGAAATCCGTTGAGACGACACCATATGAATTATGGTTTGGGAAGAAACCTAAGCTGTCGTTTCTAAAAGTTTGGGGATGCGATGCTTATGTCAAGAAACTTCAACCTGAAAAGCTCGAACCCAAGTCGGAAAAATGCGTCTTCATAGGATACCCTAAAGAAACTGCTGGGTATACCTTCTACCTCAGATCCGAAGGCAAGATCTTTGTTGCCAGGAATGGATCCTTTCTAGAGAAAGAGTTTCTCTCGAAAGAAGTAAGTGGGAGGAAAGTAGAACTTGATGAAGTATTACCTCTTGAACCGGAAAATGGCGCAACTCAAGAAAATGTTCCTGAGGTGCCTGCACCAAACAGAGAGGAAGTTATTGATAATGATCAAGAAACTTCTGATCAAGCTCCTACTGAAATTCGAAGGTCCACAAGGACACGTTCCGCACCAGAGTGGTACAGCAACCCTGTCTTGGAAATCATGTTGTTAGACAACGGTGAACCTTCGAACTATGAAGAAGCGATGGCGGGCCCGGATTCCGACAAATGGCTAGAAGCCATGAAATCCGAGATAGGATCCATGTATGAAAACAAAGTATGGACTTTGACTGACTTGCCCGATGATCGGTGAGCCATAGAAAATAAATGGATCTTTAAGAAGAAGACAGACGCGGATGGTAATGTGACCATCTATAAAGCTTGACTTGTCGCTAAGGGTTATCGACAAGTTCAAGGGGTTGACTACGATGAGACTTTCTCACCGGTAGCGAAGCTAAAGTCCGTCCGAATCATGTTAGCAATTGCCGCATACTATGATTATGAGATATGGCAAATGGACGTCAAAACGGCTTTCCTTAACGGTTATCTTAAGGAAGAACTGTATATGATGCAGCCGGAAGGTTTTGTCGATCCTAAGAATGCTGAAAAGGTGTGCAAGCTCCAATGCTCGATTTATGGGCTGGTGCAAGCATCTCGGAGTTGGAACATTCGCTTTGATGAGATGATCAAAGCGTTTGGGTTTACGCAGACTTATGCAGAAGCCTGCGTTTACAAGAAAGTGAGTGGGAGCTCTGTAGCATTTCTCATATTATATGTAGATGACATACTTTTGATGGGAAATGATATAGAACTCTTGGACAGCATCAAGGCCTACTTGAATAAGAGGTTTTCAATGAAGGACCTTGGAGAAGCTGCTTATATAGCATCAAGATCTATA